>NW_004797952.1:403921-405036 GCF_000002075.1 Aplysia californica | reverse complement strand
GATTTTTCTGAAAAATGTTGATTAAAGGAACAAAAAATGTAAATTTTCAGTTACCACGACTCTTAAGTTAAGGAAATAACTAATCTTTGGCTGCCATTTTCTCACTAATTTTACCTCTGAAAACAGGTGACCCCCACCTCCTTCATTTGCAAAGATCTCGACTTGTATTCAAGATAAATGGATATTTTTTTCATTCAAATAAAGACGAGTGAACAAGCTTTAAGGTAATACCAATAACTCTACATGCCCAAAAATTGACGAGAGCCTGATTTCACAACGCTGCCTCACATATTTTCACTATATAGGGAGAGCAGGTCTGGAGAAAGTACACATCCTTGTCTGACTCCTCTATTAATCTGTATGTATTCGCTGATGTCGTTTTCCTTTCTCATTGCAGCAGTTTGATCCCAGTACATGTTTTTGATAATCATCAAGTCCTTCCGTCGATATTAAGAACTTCCATCATGTCGATGATCCTGTTGTGCCTGATTTTGTCGAATGCCTTGGTGTAGTCTATAAAACATAAATGAAGATCTTTCTGAACTTCTGAGGCACGTTCTATTGTTGTTCTGATGACATATACGGCATTTACAGTGTCTTTGCCTTCAATAAATCCACACTGTTCTTGGGCTATTATTATTATCGTAAGAATGCCTGATTTCAGAACCCCAAAGGCAGTTTTTCTATTCTAAATTGTCCTCGGGGAAGCATAAGTTTGGCTCACCAATACAAGCACTATAAAAACGCCCTGACTTGGCCTCTGAAGGACTTTAACAGAAATCTTTCGACATGGGAGAGCCCAGCTCCTGACATACGCAGCTGGAGAGCAGCAGTCGCAGTCGGCAGCAAGTCGGTCAGTATAAATGCTGAAACGAAGAAAGACGTCCTCAATCTAAGCAAAACCACAAGTGAAAGTGTGGCTTTTGAATGCTCGAAGTATGGCAAACTTTTCTCTTCCCAAATTGGTCTCACTGGCCACAGCATAAGCCACACGTCATCTTACCCGTTAATTTTTCCAATTCTTCTATTTAGCTCAACACATATTCTCCTCTGCGAGTGTACTGTCATCGCCAGATGTTAACAGACGAGCGCTTCTTCTTCTTCTTCTTCTTCTT
>NW_004797952.1:402168-403821 GCF_000002075.1 Aplysia californica | reverse complement strand
TTACTATAATTATTATTTCTATCATTACTATTATTATCATTATTGTCATCAGCGAAGAGTAAATTATAGCATTTATCGACCAGGAGAAAGCGTTCGACAGAGTGAACAGAAACAAGCTGTGGAAAGAACTCGAAGACTACACTGTAAGAGGTTTACTTCTAGATAACACTAGTGCCATTTACGGGAACAGCATAAGTACAGCAAGAACATCGGAGGGACTCACAGAATGGTTCGAGATAACGTCTGGATTAAGACAAGGTTGTGTCCTCTCATCCGTACTATTTATCATATATATGGATAGAATTACAAAGCAGGCCAACACAGAGCCAAACGCCCTGAATAAATTACTCTTCGCTGATGACCAAAGCCAGGCACACAAAGATGAACGAAGTCTCCAATACCACACCACCAGATTGCACGAAGAATGTTAAAACTACGTCATGAAGATCAACACCAAGAAAACAGAGACAATGACAGAAAGCAGAAAGCCAGGACCACTCAGGAACATCAACAACAACTGTCTCAAATAGATCCAAGAATTTAAGTACCTCGGAAGTATATTCACAGAGGATGGGCGACTGAACAGAGAAATTGAAACTCGAGTATAAAAGGCCAATAATGTTAGTTACCAGCTTACTCCACTACTGAAACATCCTAACACCCCCATGACAACAAAACTCAAAGTGATCAACACCATATTCATCCCAACACTCACCTATAAATGTCAAACATGGACCACGAACAAGACAGTAGAACAAAAAATTACAACATGTGAAATGAGATGCCTTAGAAAACCAGTAAACAAGACCAGGTGACACAAAATTAGAAACTCAGTAATCAGAGAAATGGTGGGCACAAATGATGTCATGCATCATGCATCATATCCAACAGCAAAGAATCAAATGGTTCGGACATCTTATGCGATTACCAACACACCATCCAGGACAACGTGCCTACATAAAAAAAAATTCGATGGCAACAAGGCTAGAGGGCGACCGGGAAAGATCTGGATAGATGGAGTCAGGGAAACAATAACCACCCACAGCATCCCCCTGACCCAAGCTCTCCGGCTGGCGACAGAGAGACGTCTCTTTCTTCCCGGGACACCCAAGAGGGTATAACGGGCGGATAAAATTTAAAAAAGTAAAGCATTGTCATCATCATTATTATTATTATTATTATTATTATTATTATTATTATTATTATTATTATTATTATTATCATTTATCATTACCTAGGTTCATTTTCCACTTATGGCTCGAAGCCTTGCTTTGTGCCGATGCCCATGTCTTTGAAACAACCACTCTAATACTCATTTACAGTTCAACGTCGTTAAAATTCTAAGCATAAAAACATACAAACAAACATACAATCAACAACAACAACAACAAAACCCGTACACATAGCTAAAACATAAGTATTGCGTTTAATTAATCTGTTTTTGTGTGTTCCATTACTTCTGGCGTCTAACAAAATAAACTGCAGGTTCATTCTTCCTGAAGGAAGATTTTTTTCTTTCTGATTTGGTTAATTTCGTACTAAAACGTACTATTTTGGGGTTCTTCTATGGTTAATACAGAGCTGAACGAGTCCGAACATTATTTGCCACCATGCTCTGCCAAACATTGAAATCATGAAAATAATAATAATACA
>NW_004797952.1:385300-387751 GCF_000002075.1 Aplysia californica | reverse complement strand
TTCCTATTCTTCGTCTGGAAAAACGAAAGAGAGCTTCAAAACAGACTGCAGCGCCATCTGAAGCAAAGAGCATACTTCCTGCGGACACTTTTTTGACTGAGTGGCCCATCTTGTTATTTACTATCTTTGACGTTGACATTATTGTGTCAGTGAGGACACAGGGAGCAGTTCGCCGGGCAATAATTTAGGACAGCGAGCATATCGCCGAGCGTCTTGCTGAGAAATTAGTTTGAATCCTGGCCACTTGCACAGCCAAGAAACGCAGCGGCCGAGTAAAATTTCACACGCCGACAAACTCGCCGTCCATGCTGACCATCTTGCCGACCAGTTGCCGAGTTAGTCGGCGTGCAATGTTATAATGCATATAAAGAGGGGGGCAAAATGTTTGTGCTCATTCCTTCAACATGTCTCATATGACGCAGACGATAGATGTATACTTCATGTATACGTAATAATGGTGCCCTTGCTGTTGTGCTTGTGCAAGAAGAGGAGAAGAGGAGGACGAGGAGGAAGAGGAGGACGAGGATGACCTGTTAGGTTAAACCATGGCTCATAAAAACTTAGGACAGTTTGAGAAGCTGATGGCTGAACTGCAAGTTAAAGATGTTTCATCTTTCAAGAACCTCCTCAGAGCTTTTCCAGAGTTTTCCAAGAACTACGGGAGAAAATTGGCCCCACCATCCACAAGGCTAACATTTTTTAGAAATAGTCACTGGAACCTGACATCAAGCTGACTGTTACTCTTCGATACCTGGCAACAGGAAATAGTTACCTGCTTGTAGTGCCAACTTTTGCATTCGGTGCTCGAGTAACTCAGACTCCCCGTGCAAGATTTTTACACAGCGAGCAATAATTTAACCCGCAGAGTATGAAATTAAACACGGCTACCATTCAGATCTCGTCGGTGTGTCACTGTCACTCGGCGACATATTATGCAACTTTGCACCCCGAGCTATTTCTGACACTCCCTGAGTCCTCCTCGAGTTTTCTCCGAGCGAGTTATTGGCTCGGCGACTCATTTTTCGCTCTGAGAAAATTTTAAGCATGTTTGAACATTTCGGCTAGCTTCCCGTGTAATAATTTCACACGACGAGCATAGAGAGAGGCCAATTGCTCGGCGAAATGTATCCAGAGAAGCCCCGACGTGCTGGACTAAGAAATTTTGTCTTACTCGGCTTCGTTACTCCTGTATGTGTGAACACCGCATTAACACAGAACAATGCTGTTCCCGGCATGTCCTTACAGTGATAGACTTATACTATTTTCGAGGAAAACAGCGTTGGTAATTTTGTCCTTGTATTCCGCATAATAATGTTATAGTAATTCTTGGAAGTCATTAGGTTCCTTACTTGTGATCAAGAAATGATTTGTTTTATTTCTCACCCCCTCCCCCTCCTTTCCCTCATCGGTTCGAGAAACGAAAGAGCGTGTTAGCATTAAGTTTCAACATTTGTTTTGTTATATAGTTTTGCTACTAAGGTACTGACGACTAAAATAAATCTTTCGTAAAGCAATCTTGGGAAAAATATTATCATCTTTAGCATTTTTACGGTTTGGTTCAAGAAACCCGCATAAAACATTTTTCTAACGTCGATTGTTTTGCTTTCCCCTGGCCGCAGATCTTTATTTGTCTCATATCTTTTCATTGTGTGGATCGGACTCAGTTTCAGTCCGATCCTTACATCGAAAGGATATGTGGGGTAGAAAGATCTGCGACCAAGGAAAAGACGTGCTTCTTGAACCAAACCGTCGTTAAGTTTCTTCTATTAATAACAGCATGAAATGGGTCGAGATTTTCAGTGACTAAGGTAAACATACTAGATCTAGAAAGCACAATTGTATTTTCGACGAAACTCAAATCTAGAGAAAGGAAAAAAAAACCCAAACACTTTACAAGGAAACGCTCACTCGTTTTGGTACCGGTACGTTCTTAGATCTGTTCTGATATAATCAATCTTTAACGTACACGTCATATTTCTTACTATATACATACTGTAACTTGAAAATGAAGAATCTTAACTTCAGATGCTTTTTCCGATCAATACATAACAACATAACTGTCTGTGTTTGCTGATCTCAATGTCGGTCTCTACTTGTCCGTCCTCCAGCAGAATGTTGAACCCTTTCTGAGTTTGAAGGGGCGTGGTGTTGTCCTCGTTTTCACCAACGCCCAAATCTATGCTATACATTAGTCACGAAGATATGTTTGCTGAAGATGACCTAGTGTTCAATACCCCTGTAAAACCTATACACACCCACCTCCTTCCTTTGCGTGCAAACAGTAGCGCATTGACTCCATGAAACACCGACCACGGAGGTCACAGATGGGCTGTTGGGGTATCTACTCACAGTTACCGTCAAAAAGAGGCAAAATTGACTACAATCTCTCCCTTTCTAATTCATCTCTCTCTCTCTCTCTCTCTCTCTCTCTCTCTCTCTCTCTCTCTCCCT
>NW_004797952.1:382092-383681 GCF_000002075.1 Aplysia californica | reverse complement strand
TGTGTGTGTGTGTACATAAAGATACGTCTATTGTACGAGACTCCAACTGTTACTGTGAAACCAAAATTTTCTGTTGGTCTATTCTCTTCAAGCGTGTGGGCGTTATGTGGCGGGGTCGAGCGATCTTAGTCTCGCGTTTCTTATCCACAAGGGATTATTGACACAGACCCTGATAGACCAGCCAGAGGATGGTCTTTTTATTTTGATTCTTCCTGTTTTATTTTGAGACGCATTCACCGTCTTTTATTTAAAAATCATACGTCCCTACGTTACTGCTAGTGCATGGAACACACTCTGAAAGCTGAAACTGTAGGACAATGGTGGCACTGCCTGCGAAAATGTATTTTCATGAGTTGAATAAATAGAGTGATCTATTCATTTATTATATCTTGAACAAAAAACAGTTTAAGCTACTGTTTGGGTAACAAATTTTCTTGTACTGAGGATCGGCAGGAGTCTTAAATTAGAAGGTGAATGTGACGCATGTACATACCATGATGTCAAAGCGTAACCAATTTTGTAGAACACTCCTCAAGTTGTGTGCATGTTGCCCACGACGTTCTGGTCGTCATATTTGACTTCTTTCTTAGGGAAATAGAGACGGACATAGGGAGCTCATTAGCTGGAGTTTTTCAACTTCACGAGCTTAATTTAAAACTAATGCACTTTTCTGATTAATCTGTTTTCAACGTATCCGGGTTAAACTGAGGTGCATATCTCTTGAAATACGAAACGGAATTGTGATGGCAGTGGAGTGGGTGGCCAATTACAAAATACTTGTTACAAACATTAACTATCCCATACCCTAACTCTAAAATTGAGAAAAAGAGTTAAAAGTAAGTTCTACAACAACAACAGCAACAGTATCAGCAGCAGCAACAACAACAACAACAACAACGACAACAATAACAACAACAACAACAGCAATATCAACAACAACAGTAACAACAAAGTGAAACAAACCCAAGAGCTAACGAAGAAAAAAGCGAAACGATTTTAAATGCTATTTTTTAGTTGCTACTTATTTTTTGAGGTTCTGACTTCGTTCCACAGCCATTATTGATCTGGATGAGGGGTTTTCAGCCCTCACAGGATGAGTAACATTCTACCATAATATTAGCCATAGAGGTAGACTGAGAAATCTCAGCTCCGAGATTAAATATCTTCCGCCACGTTTTTCTGTGTCTAAATTCGGGTTCATACGTAAGACCTCTCTGTCAAGAAAATTGCTGAAATCAAAGTGGGGCTCTCCCAAAATGGATCGATGTGACATTCCCCTTGTAAGCAGGACATTGACACTGGAGTGTCAAGCAATTACAAAAGACAGGCGACTAATGTCAGGCCAGTACAGGCTCTGAAAGTATTGTTTGAGATCGGATCACATTATTCGCCGCTGACGAGAGAGAGAGAGAGAGAGAGAGAGAGAGACAGAGAGAGAGAGACAGAGAGAGAGAGAGAGAGAGAGAGACAGAGAGAGAGAGAGATGGAGAGCGAGAGATTTTTGAGAGACGGGCAGACAGACAGACAGACAGGCAGCTTAGCTTCTTAAATTGAAAATGTATCCTATTATTTTAGGCATTCATTTCTAA
>NW_004797952.1:378336-381010 GCF_000002075.1 Aplysia californica | reverse complement strand
TGTGTGTGTGTGTGTGCGCGCGTGCCTGCGTGTGTGTATGTATGTGTATGTGTGTTTCTGTGTGTGTGTTTGTATGTGAGTTTAAGTGTATGTGTGTGTTTATTTGTGTACGTGTAAAGTGTGTTTATTAGTGCCATGTGTTTTATATCCGTGTACACGTATAATGTACGGTCGCTTTTTTGAGATGACAGAAATAAATGGATTTACAACGCTTCTTTCGTGGGGAAAGCGAACTCATCTTCCCTTCAGAAAGTCGACCCTCATTTATCACATTTAATTTACGGGTCTGTGATTGTTTGATTCTGCGCTAACACTGCTCGGCTCATCCCCGTCAGGCCCTCAACTGTCTGTTTGCCCGTAAGTCTCTCTGCAATGTGAAACGACGGCAAGCACCTGGGGTAGGTACCACTAGGTTTATGTATACCCAGAAGCCTTACAGAATCGGGGCAAAAACGTGTCATCTACAACAAAAAACGTACCATTAGAGGTAGGCTACCTTCTCCTCTGGACTGACGGTATTAATTCTGTCTTCGTGGTGATTGAGAGTGCCCTCACGTAATCTTATTTGACTATACATTCTCTATTAACGTATCGTTGTTTAGGCGTGGCGTGTTTTCTGAGCTTTTATCGTTGAACTTTTTAATTGATTGTTTGGTGAAGGCTACACTTACAAAGACATACAAAAATTATCAAGAATGTAAAGCACTGGTTCACAGACAAGACGCACGACTGGGAGAAAATAAGACACTATGAAAGGGTTTCTTTTGCTTGTTAGCAATGCCAAGTAGAGATTTAGCTTCGAATCTGTAATATTATAACGCTTATATTTATCTGAAATGAAATCTGTCCTGAAAAAGGTTATCAAGAAACTAGACACTTTTCGAAGATACTGTTGATTTTTTAGCCGTTATCTGATATGACTGGGAATCCATTCTGACTTACCCTGGAATCAGGGATAGGATGGAAGGAAGCAAATGATTAGTAACAATGGACACTTTACTACGTTTGACCGACTTTGAAAAATACTTATTTGCACAATGAAAAAAAACCCTGATGTCCCTGGCACAATCTAGGCCACTGTATTTGGACTGTCTACAATCAGAAATGAAAGCTTCAGCAAAAACTCTCTATCCTAATGTAGACGAACATATAATTTACAAGGATATAAAATACATTTTTTTAACGTTATTTCCCAAATTTTAGTCAGCCTGTACAGCCAAAACATCATGCACCATGCTCTCGTGGTTCAGGAGGAGAATGGAAAAAATGGACCTCTCACGGAATCGAACCTCCAACCACCTCTAGCTGTATGTTTGCTCATCAGCCTCTCCGGTATGCGAGTCTCGGTAGGCTTCCTAAGTACGTGTGCGCACCACGGGACGTCCAACGTGCGAACCCAGTGTAACAAAATACTATAGAACAGAAATGTCTAGCAGATGTAACATTCTATTTTTGATTTCGCTTTCTAAATTCCACCCCAACGGTCTTTCCTTGAATACAAAATTCAACGACGGACATGTGCTTGATTTAATTTGGCTATGTGTTTTCGCTTAGCGTATCAATTTGACGGAGCTATGTTCTTTAACTTTGATTCTTGGAATAACTATGAGGGCAAGAGTCGGGCCGGGGACGTTATTTTCAAGTAGTTTTTGAACTCTCAGGTACACGGATAGCGTCTTTTACATAATATTTTTTAATATTTATGAAAGATGATATGAGAAAGCGTCCTGTTGGTACAACACTCATTTAAATAAGTAAGAGTTATCTCGAAGAACGAAACCCCGCTTCCATCTCCGATAGGATTAACTCGAAAGGTCTAAAGCAAATAACATACCACAAACAAAGAAAAGATTATGAATGTCACAATGAGAGAAAAAGACAGCAGAGAGTGGAAGAGAAAGGGAGAGAGAAAAAGCGATATATATATATATAAGCTAGACTACAAAAACAAAAAAGACAGAAGAAAGAGGGCGTTGGCAACGATTTACAGCTCTCAGACAAGACTAAGGAGCTAAAAAAAATGAATAAAAAGAAAGAGAGATAGAGAGAAGAGAGAAAGACGAGCCAGTGATGGATCGTGTGTCCAGCTGCTGACAAGAGCGACAGTCACAAAGTATCTGCCCACGCCGATACAATTTATTGGTTGCTGACCTGGTACTGGTGTAAAATGTCTCTTTCGTCGCAGTTTACTTGAGTGCGTGAGTGTGTCTGCGTGCGTGTGTGAATATATGCATGTGTGTATGTGTATACAATATATTATATACAATTACATTAATTACACAATTTATTGGTTGCTGACCTGGTACTGGTGTAGTAATGTCTCTTTCGTCGCAGTTTACTCTTGAGTGCACGAGTGTGTCTGTGTGTGTGTATGAATGTGTTTATTATTTATTTTATAAACAGTTTATTAGTTTACTGGTGAAGTTCTTTCGTCGCAGTTTACGGGAGTGTATGAGTGTGTGTGTGTGTGTGCGTGTGTGTGTGTGTGTGTGTGTGTGTGTGTGTGTGTGTGTGTGTGCGCGCGTGCGTGTGTGTGTTTGAGAGAGAGAGAGAGAGAAGAAAAAAAGAAGAAATAGAAAGAGATTATCCGTCATGTGTGTGTGCGTGAGAGTGCATGTGTGTGAGGGTGTGCGTATGGGTTTGAATGTGTATGATAGCATGCATATTATGTATG
>NW_004797952.1:373545-377252 GCF_000002075.1 Aplysia californica | reverse complement strand
CATACATAATATGCATGCTATCATACACATTCAAACCCATACGCACACCCTCACACACATGCACTCTCACGCACACACACATGACGGATAATCTCTTTCTATTTCTTCTTTTTTTCTTCTCTCTCTCTCTCTCTCAAACACACACACGCACGCGCGCACACACACACACACACACACACACACACACACACACACACACACGCACACACTCGTCTGAATGCATATGTACGTATACACATAAACACACACACGCACAAACACACAAAGGCACACACTATCTCTCTCTCTTTCTCTCTCTCTCTCGTTCTCTCTCTCTCTCTCTCTGTCTCGCACACGTACGGGCACGCTTGCACATACACATATACACATACACTCACATGCACACATACTCACACAGACACACAAACACACGCACTCATACACATATACACACACAAACAAACACATATATTCGTATATCATTTTGTATTTTATGTATATTTATTATCATGGTTCGTCCATCATGCGCTGATGATGGCATTTAATATCCAAGGAGAAAGAGACGTGCAAGAGGGGAGTGAGGGGGTGGGGAGGGGGTGGCGGGTGGCGGATGGAGAAAAAGAGTGAGAGAGATTTTCTTACGTCGATAAAAACATATTTTTTAATTTCAATATTCTTTAAAGCTCTTCTGTAAAACTTTTGATTTGTATTCTAACTTTCAACTTTATCTTGCATTTCCTTGTTCACCCCCCCCCCTCCCCCCAATGCCTCCCGTCTCTCCAAGCGTCCCTTGTTTTTCAATCCCATTTTTTCTCTGTTTTTTTCTTCTTCTCTTCTTTGTTCGAATTTTGATTTCCAGATATGGCCTATCACCCTATTAGGTAACCCAACACTACATCTGCAACTGAATTCAAATAAATTACGTCATGACAAGCTCAGACTATTTCTTGTGGCAATCTGTGACGTCTCTCGGACGTTTACGCGGAAAACATTTTTTTCCTTCGCGAAGATTCGCATTTTCAAGAATTAGCAATTCAATTTATGTCTCGGCCTAGACCCACAAGCAAATGTGAAAAGCTGCCTCATATTTGCTCTTCTTATTATAATCTGTTCAAATACAAAGTGGAGAGAGAACTGTCGTGGATTTTTAGACGGCAGAAAAGGTTGAGGGCAAAAACCAGGAGAAAAAGAAGAAAAACATCTAGACAAACATTGAATTTGAGCTCATGGCATAAGTGGTCGATCAGAAACCGAACAAAAATCTGCTTTTGTATATTATTAGCAGGCCCGCACGGTAGTGCAGTGCCGCCCAAAATGTTTTCATTTCTACTACGTAAATCATCCACAATAATAAAATAAAGGAAGCTAGAAACAAATACTAGCCAAATATTATCGCAAAACAAGGTCCTCACTGGCGCCATAACTGTCATTTTTGTGTCTATAGGGCCGTAAAATATCTACTTTACCATGCCAAAGTCCACGCGCTGTAGCTTAACATAATAGGATATTTAACAGTGTAACCTGACCTATAAATCGCTCCTGGGGATAACCCAAGCGATGACGACTCTCTTAGCGAGTTTGGCGTACATTAATATTAATAAGACGGCACATCTCAAATGTGCTCCTGCCGAAAGGTGCCGAAACGTAGCCCATTGTAAGCAGTCTAAAAATAAACGCGATTGACCGTACGCTATTCTTTGCCGATATTATGTGAACCCCGGAGCAATCCAGCGAAGTGCTCAAGAGACTTGTGATTGGTTCATTGTCTGTCTTGCCACTATTTTAAGTGACTCTGTGACCGTGAACCTGAGGGAGGTGAACGTGATCGTCCTATGAGCTGTGCCTTTGAATGGTTTTGTAGTGGAGTAGTGAAAGTTATTACTTGAGTGTTCAGTTCCAATACAGGATGAACGAAATTGATGTTTAGCTAACAAACAAATTTTAGTACTAGAAATTAAAGCGACAAGTAAAAAAGAATGAAAATAAAAGCACGAAGTCCTCCCTCACCTACCCAAAGATCCTAACATTATACACCGCTTCATACTATGCCCTTGACTATCTTCAAAATGTGATAACATAATTATTATTGTGCACGTCCACTTTTTAGCCCCACGAGCCGCCCCTGATTATTAGATATTCATGGTAAAGAGGTTGAAACATAAAAACATCGTTTGTTTTTTCAACAGATTTTGTGTATCTATGTATATATAAGCCAGACATTCAATATGACAGTATTGACAGATGAAGAAATCGAAGTTAGTAAGAAAGAACAATAAAACGCCTACATGGCGATGTATGCCCTTTCAATCTAGCCCGTTTACACTCTTTCCCACCAATATCGGTAAATTGACACAATCTTTCGGTGAGTGGACAAAATATTGGATTTTGTGTTTAATCCCGTTTTATTATGACTTATAAATTATCGTTGGCCAGCTGTACGAATAAAAGCTGAAAAATTGTGAAAGAATTGTTAAATTACAATTTTTTCATCTGCGATATCGGTTGCATGTGCTCATGGGATATTTCGTTAAAATTCACTTCTAAATGCTGAAAAAAAAACAAGAAAAAGTACGTATTATAGGTACGATGGTAAAAAAAAGAACAAAACGATTTTTTCCTTGCCTGTAAAACTTTGCTTTCTGGGCGTGGTACGTTTTATTTGCTTGTTGACGATATTATTATGCAACACAGTGTCAAAGAAAGTGTAATAATATTTTTTTGAGTTAGTTGTTCCTTCCTCTGCTCTAGTGAGTTACCGGTGTACAACTCTCTTCCTCGCCTTGTGGGACTTTGGAGTATTTTGTCCCCGGAAATTCCGAAAAAGTGATATATTATGGTAATGTTGGTTTGTTTCAATACTCTATGTATATGTGAGGCATAGTGGCTGAATCACGCGCTCGTCACAAATAATGAAATCAACAAGATCAGCATTTTTCTGGCCGTTTGGCCATTTTCCCCCAAATTTTCTTTTTTTTGGCTCAACACAATTTATGTTAAATTAAAAACAATTTCTTTGTGTGTGGAATTTTTGAAAAACGTAGTTGATAGGTAGTACACACAAATGTAAGTGTACAGTTTCCAAGGACACTAAAACTTTTAGAGTCACCAAATGCTGGCGGCAATTTTCTTGTCCATTTTAACTCAAACACTTCCTTCAATTAAAATTATTTTAACTTCAGTCAAGGTATTTCTATTTTTCCCATCAAAGGCAAGACAAACTAACACGTTATAAGACTATCTAAATAACTCCACATACCCAAAAATTGGCGAGCGCCTGATTACACCGTGTCATGACACATGTATTGTTTTTCCTGCTTTCCCTGAAATTTTCCTCCGTTTAATAGCTACTTTCCAAGTAATACTAGAATGGGTCTATATATCACTCTTTTCAAAACTGTAAGGTTAACTGGAAATATTGACCTTTTGGAATAAATCTTTCATCTTTAAAAGGAAAATTAAATAACCTAAATACAGGTGTTTATACGCGATCATGGACAAAATTTTGATAATTTAATAGATGGGCTTCAACCACGCCTGTTCGGGCCAACCCCGGGTGGAGACGGATGCAGCATTCCAGAGGAAAGACCGAAATATTCGATATTCTCCTTTTTCTGGAATCGAACTCTGGTCTCATGCTTGTGACAGCGAAGCGCTTTACTGCTACACCACAGACGCAGTGACTTTCATTTCTAATAGAACTTGGCCTAGCAGGTAGAAATCCACTGAAA
>NW_004797952.1:371499-372765 GCF_000002075.1 Aplysia californica | reverse complement strand
TGTGTGTGTGTGTGTGTGTATGTGTGTGTGTGTGTGTGTGTGTGTGTGTGTGTGTGTGTGTGTGTGTGCGCGCGCGCGCGCATGTGTTCCTTACTTAAACGTAAGCTTTTAATGTGATGCACGATACCGTCAATGAGCTCTTCTTTTTCTTCTTCTTTTGTCCTTTCCCATTTAGATCCAAGATGTACAAGTAGAGTGTGTTTGATTGCAGGATCTTTAACTCTCTAATGACGAAGCCGACACATAATATATTCGACCATAAGAGACCAAAAGCAATGTGCGGTACATTTCGAACTATCATACAAAAATCAGAAACTCGAATTTGAATATTATATTTTATTCATGTTTTTGCCTGTCTCATTAAAATTTCAGACAAATAAAACAGAATAGCAAAATGTGTATGAATAACGAGGTCTTGCCTCTTTTTTTAAGTACTCTAAAACAAGGCGTCATACTTTTCAACTACATAATACTTATGTTTGCCTTTGATATATTTATACTGTAATGTAAAAGTGTTCCCCCCTCGCCGTTCAGGAAACCATCAGCCTTTTTTCAAAAGTACTCTTGATATTTCCCTCTCATCTGATTTGTCTGGGAATCCATCCTCAATTACCTTGGAATAAGGTGTGTGAAAAGTAACTAACACCAAAGATTTCAATTGAAAGATCGAAAAGTTACTATAACCATGAGTGAGATGTGGAGAACTTTAAATAAGAGGCAAGCGCCTTATCTCTAATGAATAGTACTCGAGATCACAGTATTAGTCATACAGTTCACCCGAGGTACATAGACTCCGTAAACAACAGACCACGTTATTGACCAGATGCTCGCATCAAACTGAGCAGCTGAGTTTGTTTGTATGCGCGTGTTTATTACTTAAGGCTGTATCAGTTACTGGACGTCGAGGCAATCCCTGTTATCATTATATCAAAGACATTCACAATCCTTTCTTTACAAGCCACAATAGGATACGAGTGTCGATCTAGCAGCTGAACCCACCGTTGTTAATAAATCGCTATCTTAGAATCACAAAGTTCTACGAGTAGATTATCTGCTCAGTATCCATTTTTGAGAAATTTAACGTAAAAAAAATTGAGTTTCACAAAATGTCAAGCTTTTTCGAATGCAAGTCTTTGAACATCATGGTAACAGCTAAAAATGAACTTGCAATTATGATAGAGAAGATATAACATTTAGTTTTTGATCTTATGGTCTTAGTACAGCCAAAAAAGTCAGGTATAGTAATAATAATGATAATAATAATAT
>NW_004797952.1:365749-368979 GCF_000002075.1 Aplysia californica | reverse complement strand
CTTGAGAGTTCTTTCTGTCTGTCATTCTTTCTTTCTCTCTGTCAGTAAGCATATTATTTGTCTTCCTTTCTCCCACCCCCTCCCCGTTCTCTTTTCTCACACTCACCACACAAACACAGGCAGAACGCACATACGTTCTCCCTCCCCCCTCCCAACATACACACCCACAAATACACCCACAAACGCACTAAGACACACACATGCGGGCGCGCGAGTTCGTACACGTACATTTTTTAGATCCCTTTTCTGGCCCTCGAATATCAGCATCAAACCACTTCCACCCTACATCCCGTCATCTCCCTATCTTCCCTCCACATTCAACACCTCCCCCTTACTCAAGACTAAGTAAACATCATATACCTTCTAGATCGCCTCTTTTAGGCGGACACACCTACCCGCCAGACATCTACTGTCGTCATGACGTTCTAAAACAGCCCTCTCTCGCTTCGCATTTTCTTATTTTTCTAAACTTGAATCTTACAGTTCTTCAGTTGCACGAACGTTCTAGTCTTTCTTTTTTGACAGTTTACGTTGACTCAGTTACGCGAGCTTACCCTCGTTTTAGAATGAAACCCCAACAAGTTTTAGTTTTGGCAGTTGCACGAACTTGTAATCGCTGTTTTAAAACTTTTGATGGTCTTACAACAGTACAAATCATCGCCCCCACCCCTACCCCCAAAACATACGTCATTTTAAAGGGGAAGACTCATTCACCCCACTCCGTTGAACCCACCAGGCCTTAAAAAGAGAAAACTCATAACCTAATCCCACGCACTACCCCCTCATCAACCCCACCCAACCCTGAAGAAAACCATCTGCCCCCCATCCCCACCGACCACCCCCCAAAAAGCAAGATTGTCCCGCCCCCATCAAACATCCCTCCAAAAGAAAAGACGCCCCACCCCCTCTCCCCCACCTCCCTCCCCCGTACCCATTCGAAGGAAAAGTGGACCCATGACCTGGGTAGCGAAGAGTTTAATTGAGGCGCCACGACAGCTCAAACCTTACTGGGCCCTGGTTACTCGAGGTGGACAGACAAGGTGAGCGACCTCTAGTGGATGTAAGAGGCACAGTCGATGTTCTGTTGAAACATAATTTTATTTTTCTGAAGGGTTCCATTGCAAAACGCACAATGCGCCAAATCTAGGTATTTCTGGAAAACCCCGTCCGCTCCATAAACTGATGATGAGATAAAATGTCATGAAAATATACATTTCCTTGGATATTTAGCCTAGTATGATACAATTTCATTTCGTTCATACTTTGGTATTCAGGGAATGATTTTTTATTAGTTTTATTTCTGACTTTTGTAGTAATTTGATTTATAGTGCGATCAAAAATTCGAGGCGAAATTTATCCTCAAATAACTTTTAAACTGTTAAATCATTGTCACTCATACTTTGCACAGCAGTTTGTACCAATTTGTCTTAACATAATCATACTTTTCCACAACAATTGAACACAAAATTAAAAAACATTTTTTCACTAATTTATATAAAATACTAAAATCTCCTTCACGAGGAAAATGGAATTTTTTACAGCACTTTCCGCTTCTCACGCACATTTTGTATACGCATTTAGTTTACGTCACAGCTCACCCATAACACCTTTTAAAGGTGGAACTAGTTAAAAGGAATCCATTTTACAGTGAACACTTTTTTACACTAAAATTTCTCAAATCATGTGTTCAATAAAGATAATCTCTCTATAAGAAAAAAATGACAGACTTGCTTTTAAAAGCGATATCGTCCCCGCTGCAAATCTTTTAAAATCAGCAAAAAACCACCCTCTGAGATTTTAAATTAGTATTTATTAAGGAATGTTCTTGAAGAGAGCTAACAAGTGTTTACAAAAATATTGATCTGTTAAGACAAATTGATAAAAGTCACTGTGCAAAAGCTGTAGAGTTTATATTCGATAGCTGAGGAGATAATTATTTGACAATAAGTCAATAAGTTGCACCTCGAATTTTTGACCGCACTATAGTGCCTTTGTCACTGAGTCCTTCACCTCTAACGTATTGGAAGCCGAGAGACGGTCATTGGTTTACTTTTGCTTTTTCGATTACCTTTCGTTGACTTAAGTTCGTTTAGTAAGTCGAATAATCCTTTAACATCTAAGAAATTAATGTCACTCTTTTAAAACGACACAAACCAACTCTGTGTTATTTAGAAATGAAGCAGCATTATTGCAGATACATTCTCTTGAGAAACTAATCTTCCGACTACTATCGGATCAACGCAATTTCTGATTAGACTTCAATTTTAAGCCGTCGTAGCTACGTCTGTTTAAGTGACATTTGACATGGTAAAGGCGAAATATTGAGCGAATTACCTGCTCAAGCGAAGTGAAAATGTCTGAAAATAAAATAAAATAAATGAAGTAAGATACACACGATTGTGATTATTTTTGACGCCGCAATAAGATGCAAGTGCAGAGAAATGCAAAGAATTGTTTCTAAAACTGTTACTTTAGAATCAATGTAGTCAGTTATTATGGACTGCTGAAATCAGACTATAATAATAGACTTTTAGGAAAGGAATACAGAAAACTATTCAACGATAACCTCCCATAGACTTACGCTCACGTAAAAAGTACAGTAAAGCCATATCAGGTCGGCAGTAAGTCAACCCAAACAGTTTATACTGACAGATTACACATATTTTTTCTATTTTAACTTTTTTTTTTTGAAACAAGTTTGGAGTTCTTGCTTCTTTTGGTTTAAACACGTATCTCGTTTCGCTTGCTCTCTTGTTAAGATACAGGTGCGAGATGAATTAATAAAGCATGTTCCGACGTATGAAAAAAAATAGTTGAACAATGTTCAAATAAATTTCCACTCTCCCAAGCAAGGATACACATTTTCCTAACAATAGTTATGTCGTTAACTAAAACCTACCACCTAGTGTATTTCAGTCGCGGCTTTTGCGTAACACATGGATGATTCATAACTGTTCTACATCTCTTTCCATCATTACAAGAACAAAAATAGCATCCTGATCATACTAAAACCCCCTTCCCTTCCTGCTCTTCTTGAGATATTATTAGGTAGCTCATAAGCCAAAATCGAGGGCTTTGCATCGTATCTGGTTTCTCAGTCTAGTTACATTGCATCTGACAAACACAAATGTCGAATGTGGAAATTATCCTTCACCATGTCAGGTAACACACTCTCACTCACTCACACACACATACACACACACACACACACACACACACACAAAAACACC
>NW_004797952.1:363581-364785 GCF_000002075.1 Aplysia californica | reverse complement strand
CACACACACACACACACACTATATTATATGTAATACTTCTACAAATGCTATACCATTGTTCTGTTTTCTGTTCCTTACACACAGAGACTTGACTGATCTACGAAGAGAACAAAGGAAAAAGGGACAGATTCACCAGCCGAGATGGGTATCAAGGAAATCTTCCTTTGCTTCGCTTCCTTTGCGGCTCTTGTCGCTGTGTCGAACCAACAGCAGCGTGAGTGTTATCAAAATGTATATTATATTAATTTACTCCTTATACCCCCTCCAACCAACCCGCCCCACTCGAATTCTGTTGTTTTTTCTTAATGTAGGAGTTTTTACGTTTATTATATCAATACAATTTAGGTCATGTAGGAGGCAGGCTTCGACTCTGCCTGTCAGGGCCCAAAAGGATGACAGGAACAGAACGCCTACTTTTAAGCAGAAAGAAGGCTGAGATACGTGATAAAATTTCTCCCACACAAATTCGAACTCAGGCCCATCCACCCTTAAAAAAAAAAACTTTTAAAAAACCGTTTTAGTTTTACCTGCTATACACAAGCGAATAAATATTCGCTCATCCCAAGGTTTCAACGCTGATATTATGAGGGAAATGAAAGGGAAGTCCTTTCGATATACTGTGCAAAGTGTAATATGGGGCCTTCTGTCCACATCTTTAACAAAACTTTAAAATGTTCAAGCCAAGAAAAAGAAGCATATTATAATAAACTAGATCTAATGACTTTTGTCCTTGCCAGCACAAGACTCAGTTCTCGTATTTCATCTGACACTCTTGAGCTGGAAAGAAAAGAATTGTACAAGGATATTGAGCTTGTAAGAGCAAGACATTTTTCGATATGGAGAAAAAAACAATAATGGAGTCTGAAATGTCTGATGTACACTGTGTTATTATGCAGTTCTTTCACGGTTTTGCTGTTACCTACACTGTGAAGCATAAATCTCTGCATAAGGAGTTTTTTTCATGGTTTCAACAATGAAATGAAAACCGTAGTGAGCGCCCTGTCTCCCCCTTTCGTCAATTCGCCTTTTATGCTAGTGGTTTTTTTCTCTTTTTCTTATACCTGTATATTATTTACATCTGTCTGTTTCCCTCCTGTGATTTGTTGTAAAAATGGGCTCCAATAACATCCAATTTCACCATAACTTTTGCTTATCATCCAATCGTCTACTGCTAATGCTGAGCATAGAAAACGTTTCTTTTGTA
>NW_004797952.1:347573-362918 GCF_000002075.1 Aplysia californica | reverse complement strand
TTCTTCTTCTTCTTCTTCTTCTTCTTCTTCTTCTTCTTCTTCTTCTTCTTCTTTTTCTTGTAACCTGTATTTTTTTCTCTTCCCCAGAATGCGTTGGTCAACTGGATATCGTGTTCGCCATAGACGGATCCAACAGCATGAGTGAACAAAGGTTTAACACACAGATCTCTTCTCTTGTCAGTCTCTTCCAGACCTTGCCAATAAGCGAGTCTGAAGTGCACGTCGGATCAGAACTATTTTCTAGGGTCGCTGATCCTTCAGATTCCATCCCTCTCACTGGAGACGTGAACAGTCTGATCACAAGTATGTATACAATATAATATCATACAAAAAAAAGAAACAACAATTAAATTTTTTCTTTCAGTCAAGTCACCTCCTTCAATGCCTCAAAGCTTTCAGTTCTTATTTTATCTCTCTTTTGTTCTTCTTCTTTTTGATTCAATTGCAAACTATTGATTTGCTATAACTTATAATCATTACTTACGTTTCACGTCTTACCCTTTAAGTATCTATAATATGTTCTTTATTATCGTTTGGTGATGGTATCAATTGTAAAATTTTGTTCGTTCCTGTCTCAGAAAAAAAAGACAAAACATTAACAGTCTTCATTGAGACAATTGGGTGACGAAATGCAAAAGTGTTACTATCACAATGGCTTCGTCATGCTTGTAAACGTATGAGTATTGATCAGTTATTGAAAAATAAGTCAGACAAGTTTTGAATGAAATGAAAGGGAGAAGATGATTTTACAAATTCTACTTTAGGCAGTATAATTATGTTATTTTATCTCTGTTATGATGTTTCCGGTAGACGAGGGCGTATTTAAAGTATGGCAAAAATTATGACAAACACAAAATTCTGCATAGGCTTAGCACTTTGCAGTTAATGGTTTATGATGCTGGGATATCAATTAAGACTCCAGTGGGAACCCACACAATTTCGCTCTTTGATGCAAGTTTCTCTAAGGTACTGACAAACGCAGATCTGGCTTATGGGCCTCGATACAGACAGCATGGGCTGGGTTTTGTGCAAGGGGGAGCAAGGGGAGGGGGTGCATTGTTTGGTAAAGGGAAAAAACCCCAGATCAGAGGTCCTGTCTCTAGCTTGAGCGTTAAGAAAGTCGTTGAAAGGTCATGAACGAGACACATCAAGAAACAAAAACATCCATTTCTTCTCCCATAAATGAATACAATGTTAGCCGACAACAGGGATTTAAAAACATTTAGCAAGGGTTTGAGCAATCAATTGAAGTTTTGAAGAGCTGCTTTGAATATCAAGATGAAGAATACACTACATGCTCTTAAAAGTAGCAACATCGAAAAAAAAACTGGAACGAATACAATGCAAGTGGTAAATACATTTACAAAAATTAAATCTCCTTTACACATATTATGTTTTTGCGCTTAGTTATATTTGAGCTCATCCTAGTTTTATGTAAATTTATTACTGGTTCTATTCATGCCAGTCTAACCTTCGTAAAGTTCAAACACTTCTTGGGCTTTTCAAACGTTGCTTTCGTGTAGTTTGTAAGGAGAAAAGGTGTTCCTTCTCATTAATACTCCGCGATCAAGATCATTGCTTCACCATCTAGCCGTCTGTTCAGACCTCTTCATACTCAGTACACAGAGCATTCTCACAACGTTCTCTCCAAATAAAACTAGGTCAAAATATAGGACATGGAACAATTGTTCATACCTGTGTATTATAATATGCCTTTAAATGAAGTTCACATTGACGGGTTTTTCCTGTCTATAAATGTCGGTTACCTCAGTTGGTATCTTGAAAGACTACGAACCAACCGTCCCAGATCGAACCCCTTATCGGGCGTTCTTGAAGCAGACTGTTTCGTGAAGATTTTGAGGCTCTTAACCGGCTTGACTTGATTCTGTAGGAGATGGCCGTTTAATTCAGAGGTCCCGCCTCTTGAATAATTTAACAGTGTTGAAAGGGGTTTAAACTTATACACTTACTAACTTTACTTTCTCTCTAGTAGATTCATCAAAGTTCTTCAGACGAAAGGGAGAAATGGAGGGGAAGAGTTCTATCTAAATTGAAGTATTAACATGAACGTATATCTTGAGTTTGAATAAGAATGAACAAATGGATTTGTGAGCAATGTACTTGTCATTTAATTTAGTGTCTGCAAAAAAGGTACGCTGTTTGTGGTACGACATAATATTTAGGATATCTTGTGCAAATCAGTGAGAACTGCTTTGCTAGAACACGTAATAACCCTCTCCTCATGTGTCCCAATCCGTGTAGATAGAATATAGAGTTATGATATAGCTTTTAGGTGTGCTCGCCAAAGGGCTGGGTTTGAGTCCAACACGGTGATCTCCGTCTTTTATGTTGGCAGTGTTATAAAACGCTGCCAGAGTGATCCTGGCATCCAGGATCAGGGTAGCCCGCCCCCCCCCCCCTGGCTAAAGTTATCGAGGGAAGGGGGGGGGGGGCGTTAGACAATATTCACTACCAACATTATAATTTCTACCCATCATCATTGTCCATCCTGCCGCCCCCTCCCCCCCCCCCCCCCCCCCGTCATCCCCTATCCCTGCTTCCCGGATATGGCATCAGCGGCCTACTGGTTAAGCTACAGGACATTTAATCGTGAAGTTTCGGGATCGGTGGTCCAAGGCTCAGCCGTTGTGTCCTTGGGAAAGGCACGTTACATTTTTTCCCTTTTGGCTCGGTCCTACAGGAGATGGGCTTTAATTCAGAGGTTCTGTCTCTTAAATAACTTTACAGCGTTGCAAGGGGAGTTGACCAAATACACTTTCGCACATTTTTTCATCCAGATTTTCTTTTTCCTTTTCTGCGCTTCCTCCACACCGTACATATCCTTTACCTTAGTGTATCCAAAGATCGTACATAACAAGATGGTTCACTCAGCTAAAAAAAAAGTGTCCGCGGAAGTCCCTGCATTGGTTCAGATGGCGCTGCAGTCTTTGTTTTGAAGCTCTCTTTCGTTTCTCCAGAAGAAGAATAGGAATAGCACAGTTTGTTAGTTTCGCTTTTATTGTTTTTTGTTTTTTTACAAAAATAGTTTAAATCTGATCGCAAGGTCCGCACTTGTTTGAAGAAGGCGCCGCAGAATTTTAAGGACACTTTTTTTAATTGGCTCAAAGAGAGAGTGAACCATCTTGTTATTCACAATCTTTGGTGTATCTTTCGTTATCCCCTTTCACACCAACAGCGTAGTATTGTGAGACACAGTATTAAAGATATCGGACTTCCAATATTTTCGATTATCACCAAATCCCAAATTCTATAGTTACTTGTTTGTTTTTATATAGTTGCCACAGTAGTTTTTTTGTGTTGTTGTTGCTACTTCTGTCGTCGTTGCTGTTGTTGATGTTACTTATGTTGTAATTGTTGTTGTTTCCAATGTTGCTGTCGTTGCTGCTGTTGTTTTTATTTTTCTGATGCTAATGCTGCTGTTGATGCTGTTGTTGTTGTTGTTGTTGTTGTTGTTGTTGTCGTTGTTGATATTTTGTTGGCTATGTTGGATATATAAATGGGGAGGGTATTGAATACATAGGAACTCGCTTCTACTTTTAGCCTAGTGAGAGAGTCCGAGACAGTCTCGGACCGCCAGACAGTGAAGGGATTGATAACTCTATATGTCAACATTTGACGAGCGCCTGATTCCAACACGTTACGACGCAATTTCAAAGCATTCCTATGACAAGCACAGAAGAACGAGCTTAAATAATATTCTTTTATTTCACAATGAAGGCGTACGCTCTATGGAATAGCTTTTATAGAATTGAGCTAACGCAATTTATGAGCGCTATGCGCAGATTAGATTATTTTTAAAGCGCTGTAAGTCAGTCAAAAGAGTCCAGTTACTGGATTTAAAAGATCACTTGTCAGAAACGTTATCATCGTTTGCATAATTTTTTGTTATTGTAGGTTTCGGAATAAATTATAAGAGCCATATTTCGTATTCCCCTAAAGATTTGGAAAGATTTTCCAATTGTTATTATGACAGTAAACTCGATAACTGAAATTACAAGGTTCAGCTATATCTTCATTATTATTATTTTCAGTAGCCATTTCGTGGACTATTAATGCTACGTTCGTTCACACACATTTTTATTGTTTTGAGGTTTGATAGTTGGATATTGTTTGCTTCTTGCAACCAGGGATCTCTGCTTACCTGCACCCCGATGAAAACACAGCTACCGACTTGGGCATCATGGCAGCAATCAGAAACTTCCAGACATACGGTAGACAGAATGTGCCTAAACTGCTCATGGTTATTACTGATGGAGAGTAAGTTTGTGCGTGTACAGATTTATAATAGTGTTTGTGCGTGTTTGCGTGGATTTAATCTGGGGTGTCATGTTTAGGCATTATCAGATAGATTACTAGACGTGAGTGGGTTGGTTTGTCTCTCTCTTTCTCTGTCTCTGTCTCTCTCTCTGTCTCTGTGTCTCTCTCTCTATGTATGTCTGTGTGTGTGTGTGTGTGTGTGTGTGTGTGTGTGTGTGTGTGTGTGTGTGTGTGTGTGTGTGTGTGCCCGCGTTGGTAAATTCAGAAAGAAATAGAGAGAAACATAATTATAAACAGTCGCACTTGTCCAAGACACTTACCCATTGACGAGGAGTTAGGTAGAGGACATGGACATTATGATATCATATGGAGATGTAGAAAGCGGAAAGAAAAAGGGGATGCTTGGGAAGTTCTTCTTCTTCTTCTTCTTCTTCTTCTTCTTCTTCTTCTTCTTCTTCTTCTTCTTCTTCTTCTTCTTCTTCTTCTTCTTCTGCTCCTCCTGCTCCTCCTCCTCCTCCTCCTCCTCCTCCTCCTCCTCCTCCTCCTCCTCCTCCTCCTCCTCCTCCTCCTCCTCCTCCTCCTCCTCCTTCTTCTTCTTCTTCTTCTTCTTCTTCTTCTTCTTCTTCTTCTTCTTCTTCTTCTTCTTCTTCTTCTTCTTCTTCTTCTTCTTCTTCTTCTTCTTCTTCTTCTTCTTCTTCTTCTTCTTCTTCTTCTTCTTCTTCTTCTTCTTCTTTTTCTTCTTCTTCTTCTTCTCATCAATATTTTTATAATATAGGTTGTAAAACGCATAGAGCTTGCTTTTGAGCTTGAATTTGCGCTATACAAATGCTATTCATCTATCTATCTATCTATCTATCTATCTATCTATCTATCTATCTATCTATCTATCTATCTATCTATCTATCTATCTATCTATCTATCTATCTATCTATTATGATTATTATAATTATAATTATTAACATTATTATTATTATTATTATTATTATTATTATTATTATTATTATTATTATTAGTAGCATTATTATTATTACCATTTTTACAATACCTCAAGGTCTGACAACACCACAGCAACAGTCGAACAGGCCCAGGCAGCCAAGAATATGGGAATCAACATCTACGCTCTGGGCGTTACAGATATTGGAAGCAACGTTAACCAGGATGAGCTGAGACTTATCGCAAGTGCCCCTAATCAGGTGGGGTGATTGAGAAGTTGTTTTCTTTTTATCTTGATGGGCGGGGGTGATGTCATTGTCGTGGTTCTCTTTGAACTTAATGTTGTTGTTGTTGTCGTTGTTATTGTTGTTGTAGTTGTTATTGTTGGTTGTGGTGGGGGTGTTTCTATTGCTGTCGTTGTTGGTTTTGTTGTTGAAGTTGTTGTATTTTTGTTGTTGCTGTTGGTGGTGGTCGTGGTGACAGTGTTGTTGTTATTCTCATCGTCGTCGTTGTGGGTTGTTGGAAGGCTCCACTGGCAGGTCCTACTTGATTTCATTCCCTCTACTGTTTGTGTCTGCTTTTTTTCTATTTTCCAGGAGCACTAAACGATCAGTGTTAGATCTATGTTTTTTTTCTTATTCAAACGTAACAAACAAAGAGATAAAGAAGCAAACTGTTGTCGTCGAAGATGTACGTGGCAGTTTTGCTGATGTCATCGTTTGCTGCATAAAAAGGTGTTGGTACCCTTGTTGACCATTGTTAATTCACATTTGATAATGAATTGAGGTTGGGTTTATTTTCCACTCTGTTGTTGTTTGTGATGCAGATAAAGCCAATGACGATGATGTTTTTGTTAGTGCGATTATGAACTTGTTTTCTCTTTTTATTCATGACTTTGGTTCATGCTTTTTGAGTGTGATTTTGTAGTTGTTGTTGTTTACAGTTTTGCTACCGTTTTTTTGTTGTCGTTATGGTTTGAGGTGAAGTCGTCAGAGTTTTTCCTTATCGATATCAGTCTTGGTGCTACCATGTGTGAGTGTTGTTATTGTTATTGTTGTTGTTGTGTTATTGTTTGTTGTTGTTGTTGTTGTTGTTCCTGATGTTGATATTGTATTTTTAAATGTTGTTGTTGTTTTTTCTAGGCGCTTCATGATACCTTCTTCTTGACACAAATACAAAATACATATGTGCTCTAGCGTGCTTAATCATACTTTTTTGCTAAACTCAAACATATACGCAGGCAGTCGTAGTATTATCACAGCACAATCGATGACGATATACACATCACATAATTACGAACATAATGTTCTCTCTAATTTTTATCCTCCAGGTTCTATTGTCCAGTAACTTCAACGAGCTCGCGAAAACGCTGGTCCAGGCAACATCCCAAGCTTGTGTGAACCTTGGTATGTTCTCTTAAGACATTTTTTTCTGAAATTTATTCAACACACATCACTAACACTGACATGAATTTCTTTCTATCAGGCGTGCACGCAAGGATAGAAACCTGAAACTTTAAAAAACCAAATCGTGTTGTCATTTTGTTAACCCTAATATTTTCATTTTTATTCAGATAGCCTTAGCCTTTAGATTTAACCTTACTGACAATGACCAAGATGCAATAGTTTCATCCGTGGTGTACATGTATTCAACAATAAGTCTTTAAAATACTTTATCTTTGTTGTACTAACATACTACTCTTTTAGTTTTTAAACCATGAATTCATTCGGCACACGACTCTTCGTATCAATTAAATAACTGTTTCATTAGGCTTAAACCCGTTAAAATTGTGCTCACCCACTTTCTTCTATTTCCTTCGTTTCAACGATGCAGTGACGACAGGTATCAAACGAGCACAAACTATCGATCTACTGTGTCACTTGCACTTAAGAAAGTAGACGAAATCTGTGCACTCTTCTTCACAAATGTATGAAAATCACTCCTTGAAACAATGTTTGAGTGATTCTAGAGTGCTGGTTCCCCTTACTATAATAATGTCTGCGATGACAATTTATTGTTTGGAGTAATGTGAGTTGCAAAGGAAGGGGATACTTTCGTTAAAGTTTGGATGTGTGTGTGTGTACGCATGTGTTTGTGTGTATGTGTGTGTGTGTGTGTGTGTGTGTGTGTGTGTGTGTGTGTGTGTGTGTGTGTGTGCGTGCGAATGTGTGTGTATGTGTGTGTGTGTTTCGGTGTTGGGGGGGGGGGGGGGGGAGGTAGGGATATAGTGAAAATTTCAAAGGAGGGAAGATTCGTTTGATATTATAAACCTGTCTTGGAATGTTTAAAGTTACGAATGTTTTGGTTTGAGACGTTGTAGGGCTTGATGAAACAGGGAAAAACGTCAGGCGGAATGTCCAATAAGCGCTAGGGGCACTTGATAAGCGACGTATACAGCATCTGTACTCTTCACTGGACAAGAATGTCTGTCACTCGGTGCATATTATGCACACTTACTATGCGTCGAGAAAGCGCACTCTGCACATAATTCGAAAACTGCACCCTTTCTTCACAATGATTATACTCTATTCAACAATTATTTCAAGAGGTCTTTTCCTTGGAAAAAGATGTCTCCTAGCCTACTCGGCACTTATGCACTCTTACAGAATTCTTGACGCAGTTACATGTCAAGAGAGCACACACTTTGCACAGATTTCAAGATAATATGCACCCTTTTGCACTCTAATTATATATTGAACAACAACTCGAAATGTCCACTTGATTCTAGTATTGTGTTGTAGTTCAACAAACTCTATTTGCACTAATTGTTTATGTTTGCCCTTATTGTTTCACTCCAAGCAGTATAATAGCATTCACCTGTAACGCAGCACACCTGGAAAAATGTATTCCAGTTGACACATCCGGCACTGATGCATGTGCCATTCACTACATTATGTGTGAGGAATGAAAGTCCCATGCATCTTACTTTTGTAATAAAATCTAATATTAACAATTTGTCCGTCAATATCTGGCGGTGATCATTACCTCAGCTGAAGAGAACATTTCTCCAGTGAAATAGACGAATTTGACAAATTAAAGTTTATGATGACTTGTGGCTTCTGCTGTGGCCGATGAGACCAATTCTGGGAGAGAAGTTGCTAAAAAAAACCCAACACATTTTGAACATTGAAAGGCTCCACTTCCACTTATGGATGTGCGCAGCTTGCAGTCTTTACTCTTGAGAAGTATCTCTTCGATTTAACGAATTTGAAAGCAGTGGTATGACTCCACTCGACTTCAAAATCTCATTGAAATGACTCACCCTTAATGGAATTTTCATGTCAAATGACTTCACAGCACACACGCCAGTCTTTCACGTCAAAACGTTAACGTAAAAGAGATCAACTTAAAGCTTTTATACAATTCGCTGCTGTCTTATGCTGTATAATAATATGTACATTTGTTGTGATATGATGATGAATCTTATTTGTAATGAGCCCACCATCTTATCACTAGGCACTTTCACCTGATCACCTATCCTCCATCTGACCATCAATAATAATATTTATTTATAGAGGCACCAGCCATCCATGTTTAGGTGTTGTTTTAGCCACCCATCATCCATTCATTCTTTAAAATTCACACATTATTCACTATGCTTTCATTACAAGCATATCATTGTGGCACAAATGACATTGTGAATTATTTGCATTTCTTTCATCAACGTCGCACTTTGTTCAGGTAAGTGAGCAAGCATTTAATACCCAGCACTCTATTTTTTCCTCGGATTTTCTTCCACCAACAATATCCAAACATTCCCATCCCATTTTCATCCTATTCTGCACTATTGCTTTTCACGTTTTCTAAATAAAATCCCTTTCACTTGACAATATCGACTACAAATTGTAACTCTTCCCATTCCTCTGAGTACAGCACATTCTGTAATGTCGGTTTTGAGCTCCTAACAATTTGAAACATATTTTCAAAGCACAATCATATTATTATTCCATTATTGTGACTGTCGCACTGTACGGATTAATTTCCTCACACACCTAAGGTACGGAATGTTCATGAAGGTTTCTTTCTCCTTTTTTTTGGATTTTTTTCCCTTCCTGTTTGAGCACTTCAGTACTATGGTGTATTCCAGAGACCCCACTCTGTGAATGCTTTTCTTTTTTCTTTTGCACTTCTTTGGTCTTTTTTGCACATCTTTCATAATCGCGCACTTATTTCCTTTGTGTACGTGTGAGTTGCTTTGTTTTTTCAAGGATCACGGCTCATTACTGACTTAATGTCGTAATCAATCATGTGCTCACTTCCAATCAAAGATAGGCAACCTGTATAATGTACAAGTGTGGAAAATTGCCCCCTTCAAAGGTGAGATAGTGCAAAACAGCCATACAGACCGTATTGAATCGATAATAAAATCACGTTGGCTTTAAAATGTAGGTCTTTCAGTTAGTACTTCTGAAAGTTGAACGTGAGAATATGATCCTTGGAATCCGCTATGATCCCAAAAGGATGCCGTTTGTTCAGTCTAGATTGGATAATGGGTGAGTGATCAGTTAACATGAAGTTCTCCCCAGCGTCTGTCCCCTTTGAGTAATGTCACGTGACTGCTCAGATTTGAGGAGGGAATAACGGGAGCTAATATTCTGAGCCTGCTTCCAGAATGTCTCGACCTGCAGCTCGACCTCGCCTTCGTCATCGACTCTTCTGTGTCCTCAAGCACATTTGACCAACTGAAAGGCTTCCTGGGCACGTTCATTTCCTTCGCCAACATCGACAGCGGTGCTGTACGCGTCTCCCTAGTACCCTATAGCAACACCGCCTACGTGGACGCCCGACTGAATACTTATACGTCCGCCAGCTCTCTCAAGAGCGCCATTGACAGTATTCAGTACCGCCCTGGCGCCTCCAACCCTGCCAGTGCTTTCCAAACGCTGCGTACGGACGTGTTTACAGCGGCTGGGGGAGATAGAGATGGAGCAAAGGACATAGTTATTTATTTGACGGGCAGTAACTCCAACACGCAGACCACGCAAACCGTTCCTCAAGCCGATGCTTTGAAAGGACAAGGCGTCACTATCTATACCATCGGTAAGTCGTCAGCGCGTATACTTCTACTGACCTTGTAAATAATAGTTCGACGATTTCAATGTTTTTCTTATTTGAGTTTATCTACTAAAGTGCATCAATACTGAAGTAGTCGCTCACTCTCTTTGTGTATGTGTGTGTGTGTGTGTGTGTGTGTGTGTGTGTGTGTGTGTGTGTGTGTGAGAGAGAGAGAGAGAGAGAGAGAGAGAGAGAGAGAGAGAGAGAGAGAGAGAGAGAGAGAGAGAGAGAGAGAGAGAGAGAGAGAGAAAGCGTAAAGAATTTATGAAAAAACACAAAAGAGAAAAACGAAACAATTACGGTATACTAACATTCAGTCAGTTGCAAGTTACTTTACAATAACATTTCTTCACCAAGAAGTAAAGCACAACATTTTTTGAAGCTTCATGAGTCCACCGTAATAGAAATTTTCCATTGCAATTCAATATTGCGAATAGACAAAAGTATAGTCGGGACTATGAAGAATGTCTAAATCTATTAACTGAGCCTGCATTAAGTTTGTTTGACCGAGTTGTCTTCTCTAACTAATGTGTATATAAATGTGTAAAAGAGAAGGATTGTCCGATAGCACTGAGATATAGAATAAGATATTACTTATAAAACTGAGAATTCAAGACTCATGAAAAGCAATTTGTTTCACCTTTGACTCTCCAAGTCTCTCATTTTCTTATATCTGACCTTCTTTGACCATTCCTTTTAGATTGCCCTTTGTCTGCTTGACCTTTGCCTCTGTGGCTCCCATCTCTCTGCGATCAATCAATATTTCTATCTATCCCTCTATCTGTCTCTCTCTCTCTATCTCTATCTCTATCTCTCTCTCTCTCTCTCTCTCTCTCTCTCTCTCTCTCTCTCTCTGTATACATATTTATATATATATATTATATATATATATATATATATATATATATATATATATATATATATAAATCTATCTATCTATCTATCTAATTATAACCTGTTCCGCATCGAAGCTGTTGGCATCCCGCCTTCCCCCGAGATGAGGGCAGTGACCAGCGCGCCAACTGGCGAGAACTTGATCCAGGTGGCTCAAGGAGGAGACCTCAATACGATCTACCAGTCTATTTATAGCAACTTTAACAAGCTGTGTCCTAGTAAGTCAACTCAGGAGAGTCACTGGACATTTACGTCTCTTCCTTTGGTGGTATCTGTATTCATTACTCACTATCAACACAGTTACATCAATGGCAAGAATACGCTGACTATTTTTAGATTCTTGACGGGAATATTTTCCCGATACATACAGAGATACACCCAAACCCATTAACACTTACACAATCTCATACACTAAAAAAAGACAAATGCGTGTTTATCCACTCACTCACAGGCATAAAACACTTTCACGATAAAGGTGGCGTCGGTGGTCTAGTGATACCCATGACAGGGCAAGGTTTTCAAGAGGAATAACATGAATTAAAAGTGAGCGTCATTGTCTCGAAGACGGAGCTGAAAAAGATATACAGGGTGATCCCAAAAAAACTTTACAACTTTTTTTCTGAATATCTCGCGCAAAAATTGTTCTAGAATGCTGTAATTTGGAACAGACATAATTCATTCAAAGGGAACTTGTTTGATATAAAATCCATGAAGAAGAAACATGTTTTGAAAACGGAAACGGTTTTTAAAAAAGCACCCAAAAAAGTTCACCAATGTTTTAAAATCTTGTAAAGGAAGTCGTGAAAAGATTAGCTGACCGTTTTCTTTTTTTTTCTCTTTGACATTAATTTTCCATCCTTGTGACATCTAAACAATATTTAATATCGTTTATAGAGTTTTAAAAACCTAATGATTTCATTTTGAAATTCCTAGAAGCAGTGCTCCACATTCCCTCCGTTGGATTCGATACATTTTTAACACGTCGTTCGAAACGTTCAGTGGCGCCCTAACACAAGGACCCGTAAAACCATGAGTCTTTAAAGCCACATACACTGTTTATGTTCACTAAGAAGTGGCTTCCAGAGACAATAGAGTGGGGTGCCCAATAGACAACATTTTTAGAGTTAACATACCCCGCAGGGTGAAAATGGGCTTTGCACTAAACCAAAAGTCATCGAGGAAATTATCCCTCTTTACAAGACAATCGAGGAATCATGAACACATTGCCATGCTCTGATCCATGTCATCTCGGCCTAGTGCAGATGAACATGGTATAGTCGTAGGTTAAGATCTGCCATGAGAATACAGACTGTTGATGTGTAGGAAAGTCCTAGCTGCAGATCGTCTATGGACAGACGTCTCATGGGACTCAGCTACTGAAATCTGCACTCTGGTGACGTTTAAAGGGCTGCGCATGGTGCGTGTTCGACCTGAAATGGTCATTTTTAAAGAACTTTCTAGTTCAGATTCACTGTAGATCCAAACTGACGGAACTGCTCTACTCATGACGCCAAAGGTTTTGAGGGCACCTAAGCATTCTCTCCACGCCGTGCGCAGAACTTACTAAATGTCAGGGATGGTGAGTTTGTGGAGAGGTAATGTTCAATACAAAAAGCTCTCTGCTCTTTATTAAACGTAGCCATGATCTCAGCAGGTGAAACAAAATTTGAGAAAAATAATATCTGCAGACTTCTGTTGACATGTTAGACTGCTGTAGCTTGCAGTAAGGCGCGATTGTTGCAACTTTTAGAGGTAGGCATAATGCAAACAGGTGCGCCATGCTATGAAAATGGCGACAAGGTTGAAAATGGGCTGGGTTTTTTTTTTAATGCGCTATATAGAGCAAAACCATTCATTGAACTTATCTAAAATACATATCAGAAAAATTCCTTTTGGCTTCCAAGCGTTATGCTTAAATCTGAAACGCAAGACTTCAGTATGGGAGAAGATATCTACAAAACAAGTTGTAAAGGTTTTTTTGGATCACCCTGTACTTCGTTAAAGAATCGTTTGCTGTTACGGCGAATGTGATATTTCTAGTGATTTTAGCTTCAGAGAACTCTCAAAAGTACTTTATTAGCTACGTGAACTCAAACTGTTGTGACACATTCTGTTCTACTGTTTTGTTTGCCAGCAACTCAGTCACGTCGATAATAAAGCCAGAATCTTCCCAGAGCCAAATTACAATGTGAATTTAATTGACTCTTCTTTTTTCAGCGTGATATTTTAGCTAATGATATCCCGGTCGGTTCTATGTTATTTAGTCTATGATTTACTTTGTCATATTGTGAGCCTTATCGTAAAACCGGCATTTTTCAAAATCTGACTGAGTCACTGTACTATTACTCATTTTGTGTGTGTGTTTTATTCCTTGCACTCTTCGTACAGCCCCTTGCATTTTGTCGATCACTTACTTGCTACTCTCTGGCACCCTAAAAATACTATTCTCGATTGTTATGGGTCACACACTTAAACAGTATTTCTGAGTGTGATGCCGTTTACAAACCTTTATTTTGCATCTCTATTTTTCCGTGAAACCTAAAAGGGCAGGGGAAACCACCAATGCAAGCAAGAACTCGATGAGAGAAATAAAAACTGGCGTGGTGGATTCGACCTGTACATCACGCAATACGTACTTTAAGAAAAAAAAGTATAATAAAATAAGGAATGACGACTCTAGATCTACTTTGATTCGCACAACAGTGAAAACTGAACAGAACGCAAGACTTCCCGCTGTGCGAACTCTTTCTCAAAATTCTTATTAATAGCCTTTAGTTAATAATCAAAATAACGACAGAGAGTTGTGAGTCTGCTCAGTACATTGGTTCCCCTGCTCTGAGAAATGAATGACTATGTGGACACCTATTTACCATCCCTGCACGTTCACCTGCACTGCACGATTTTTAATGTTTGTAGCTAAGAATAACACTATGAAATTATGACCTAGAACCATTATGCTCTTTCTTCCGTACATGACATCAATGAGATCAACGCCTATTATACTTCAGTTTTTAATTAAATACCCTTCAACTTCAAGTCCTTTTCTTCGTCTAACTCAATATTTCCGACACTAGCACATGTTAGAACGACTATTCTATACCTATGTTATTATTGTTCAGCTATCCATAATTTCAAACTTAATAATTCCGGTAAATTCCCAGTTGTTAATGTAATTGACAACTGGATAATAATTGGTAAACTACTAATATAATTTGTCCTCCTCTTTCATATTAATTCGCTCTGACATTCCACCCCCCCCTTCCCCGACCCAGCCACTGATACTCCTCTTTCCCTGTAGACTTGTCCCTAAGCGCCCCTGGACAATCGTCTCACTCCTTCCACTGTGGCGAATACTCTACCTGAACACCCTCTTTGATATTCTCCCTGTTTAATGAGCCTTTTCCCATACTAACAAATTACCAAATACTTATTTAAGTAACTTCGATTGTTTGTTTAAAATATGTTTTTCTGAAATTTAGAATACAAAACAGAGACAGTAATACAGCATAGATTCTGAAATTTGATATGTTTTTCCCATTTTGAAGAGATGATTCGTCTATTAAATTGAATCCATCAAAGGTTTTCATGATGCATCATTGTTATTGAGACCATGTCTCTTAATATAAGAGAAATAATATTTGAAAATTAAGCTATTCATGTAATAGGAAATTCATTATTAAAGCTTTCTGTGGTTCGCATTTCATAAATAATTAAATCAGCATCAGCATTATGTGCAATATACAGTTTCTTGAATACTCTCTTATTACCGTATTTGGTCTAGAAAAGGTAATTACGTAATACGTGCAGTAATGGAGAGTTTAGAAGCATACGATTAAACACGTTTTTCTGTTTTTTTAAACTGTCTCCAATAGATAAAGTAGTCTTAGCACAAAGTATGCTTTATATTACAAATGTTAAACTAACGTTATTGCAGTTTAAGCAAATAACTATCCAATCAGTAAACTATCCTTCGTAGAAGCGTTAACTGTAATATTATTAAAGCTGAACAATTTTGATGGACCCCTTTCAAAACATGTCTTTTGTTGGGTTTGTTTTTCAGACCCACCTGTTGTTCTTCGGAGTAAGTAAACATCTCTTTATTTTGTATGGTCATTTTGTGGTTTAATGTAACAGGAACAGAAGAGTGGGGAGACCTTTTTTTATTAATGGAAGGAGAGGGGGGGG
>NW_004797952.1:344714-347070 GCF_000002075.1 Aplysia californica | reverse complement strand
AGGAGAAGGAGAAGGAGAAGGAGAAGGAGAAGAAGAAGAAGAAGAAGAAGAAGAAGGGGGAAAAAGAAGGAGAGGAAGAAGAAGGAGAAGAAGAAGAAGATGCCGTTGACATCAACTCAAATGTTGACAACAATACGATAAATAGGTTATATAACTTAAAGCTTACTGGTATAGACATTTTGCCACATAGCATTTCCTCGAAGGCTTTTCTGTTGTGTTTGCCTGGATCGCCTCCTCTGATGGCTTGGCATTCTCCACCCACAGACTGCGACCCCGGCACCAGTGACCTGTGGTTGGTCGTGGACGTCTCACAGGGCGCCAGGACGCGCTCCGCCAACTTCGCTGACCTCATCTCTGGACTGAAGGAACCGGTCGTTGACAAACTGACCGTAAGACTGACAGCAATCATTAATTATTCGATTTCTAAAAGCAATCCATTTCTTGACGAATTCCCATGCAAATGAAGTCATGCTTTTGTCTAGTTATTTTTAAATCTCTTACAGAAGCACCCTGATACTGGTGTTTGTTGGGTAGTAGTAAAGTGCTTCACCGTCGTATGTAGAAAACTCAAGTTTGATCTTTCGTTTCCCTTGTGGAGACAGTTCTTATCGGGTCTCTTGGTCTTTCTGCAGGGACATTGTATCCCTCTCAACCTGGACTAGCTCTGACAGTCCATTGGTAAAATACTAATGCACAAAGTCAGAATAACTGTGAAGGAAAATATTTACATAAATTTTCTGCCCCCCCCCCCCATTTCCAGACATATTCTTCCAACCCTAACTTCCATGCTGGTGTCATCACCTACAACGACAATTACAGAGTTGACTTGTCCATCAACACCCCGAGGTCAGCACAATATCTGAGCAACACTATTGGTAACATCGGACAGTTTGGTTCTCTATCAGGGGTAAGTTTCTATGTTGTCGTTGGTGTGGTTTATGTTTGTTAAACGTTGATGTAACATACCAGAGCTTGTTTGTTTGAGTAAAGTGAAGCACAAAATCGGTAACATAGTGCTAGGTAAAACAAGACAGAAACGTAGAAACTATCAGTGCAAAGTAACAGAAAAGAAGTGGCACTTACCACTGGCGCCATCCAACCACCAACCCAAACAGTATATTGGAAGTAAGTGAGTGCACATGTCATGGATGAAGCTGAAGGAGGGCGAGAATAAACAATATTTTTATGGCAACTGCCTTGCAAGATTAATTGTGTGACTGTATGACATATTTGAACGACTCCTCCTATTGTGGTAAAGGAAATATTTGAACTCTCATTCTTACACTAAGTAAAACGCGTCCTTTGTACATGATATCACGCCAAACAAATATTACCCCAACTGAGGAAAAACCCAAGATATGCATAATAATATCATTTCAAATATGTTCAGAATGGATGGATACATTTTACTTTTAACTAGCTTTAAAAAAAGTAATTGTTTATTTTCTACTTCTTGGGTGTGTATTGTCTTTATTCCCTTTCCTTGCTCTTGGCCAAGTCGAGATACAGTTAGAAAAAACAATTATTCTTACAACAGCCCACTCAATTGCCTCTATGACGAATCACTTTTTTTCGTCAGGGCAACGCACGCTTGAATAACGCACTTGCATCTGTGGTGAGCGCACCAGTCAACTCACAGAGGCGCAGCTACGTTGTGATTGTTGCCGGTGATAACAACAACCTCGCAAACGATCGCATAGAAACTGCCAACCAAATTAGAAGGTGGGTATACAACAGATGTCACTGCTCTCAGTGTTACTGAAGTTTCAACGGCCTCTGTGGTATAGTGGTTAGTTGTTTTTGCTACTGCTGTGATATTGATATCTTATAGCGGGGGTTATAGACGTAGACATTTACTTCTTTGCTATTTAGGAAAATAAAATAATAACATTGTATACTGTTGTCGTATTTAGGCAAGTTTCAAAACGTTTTCATTGCAATAGGAGACTTCCAAAAAGAAAGAAAAGAAAAAAGAAAAACGTCACTTATTGTGGGTGTTTGTTTTTATGTTTTAAAAAATCTGATTGTTTGCAAAACAGATGCATGTCACGCATAGAAAATTATATTGTACTTTTTCGTCAGACTCAAGAATCTGGGCTGGTACATTGTAACCGTCGCAGTAGGTGGACAGGCAGGCTTCGACTCCTCTGAGTTCCTGAACTACGCCTCCGGAAGACAATATTTCTACCAGGCTAACAACTACGAGACTCTGGACGATGCCATGGTTGACTTCTACAACGACTGGTACTGCAATGGTGAGAGTCTCAGTTTTTGTCACCAACATATCGAACGTTGTTAAATTATTGGGGGTTTTTTTGGTCTTGTTTTTATTTTAATTTGGGAAAGGGGGAGGGGG
>NW_004797952.1:342782-343831 GCF_000002075.1 Aplysia californica | reverse complement strand
AACTCATTTCTAATGTATATGTACCTGTATACATGCCTATATATAACACCAATATTATTAACTTCCCCCCACAGCTCCCCTCATCCCGACAACCCCACCACCGCCACCACCAACGACCCCTGCCCCCGTCATCATCCCCAGTGCTGGCCTGTGCGCGGCCGTGGGCTCCGAGCCAAGCCGTGTCCTGCTGGTGCCCCATCCCCTAGAGTGCGACAAGTTCGTCCAGTGCTACTACAACCCCAGCAACGCTTTCGAGCTGGGCGTTGTCCGACAGTGCCCCATGGGACTGCACTGGAACCGTGTGGAGAACAGGTGCACCAACGTCACTGCTGCTCAGTGCCCGTATGGTGAGTAGAGCCGATTGACTGCTCTGATTAACCCTTCCAGCCCCCTGTGCGTATATTTCCAACAGCGCTTGTGCCTCCAACCCGTCCCAAGAGCGTATATTCTCAATTTCGGGGAATACCGAATTTGCGCATTTTTCGAAATTAGCGAACCTAATTAAACTTTAGTTTTCATAATATTTGTTCATTTACCTTTAAACATTGCTACATGTTATTATCTAAACCTCTTTACAAAGATACTACATCATTTTTTAGAATGCATGCCTCTTTTTCTGAAATACTGTTGTAGTGGCTGGGACTGGGGTTAAGGAGAACACAAAAATGGTAGGGGCTAGTAGGGTTAAAACTCCGACATACGTCACTTTTATGAAATGGCGTTTGGCGGAGAGGAGACTTACACATCAACGGCCTTGATGATGACATTGGTCGTACTCTTGTTATCTCCACCATGGCGCTTCATCTCTCGAACTATCTTTTCAAATATAGATGTACCAAGGGCAGTAACACACATAAACATGACCTTTTATGTAACAGCTGCAGAGTGATTTACCCTGGTTGAAAAAAAATCTTTGATATCGGCATACTAATCGGCATTTCCGAATGGGGAAAGATTGTATAATAATATATTTCTTATAAAAGGGTGGAATTGTACATTTAAAAGCATCCTTGCCCGTATTTCTCTTTCTCTCTCTCCCTCCCTCCCTC
>NW_004797952.1:341307-342546 GCF_000002075.1 Aplysia californica | reverse complement strand
CCATGTTTTTGTCCAAAAGTTGCCAAAAGTAACCACAAAAAATTGCAAAAGTTGCCATGAAGGTTGCCATTAATTTTCAAGCTTTCAACTCTCCGTGACAATGCGTAGCAATATGTTAATAGAGGTAACTTAATCTAAAGCACAATACATTTCAATATATTCTGTTTTAAGCATCTAGAATATCATTTGCAGCCACGAAGAGTGTAAAAAGGTGTAAAAAAAAATGAAGGTTTCATTCACAACAGAATAAAATCAAAATTAGAACAGCACATAAGCAACAACAAAAACTAACAAATTTTTTAATAAGGGCATGTGTCCACCTATCCAAAGATTGGCCGGTTTAACCCTAAACGTTTGCAATTCAAGGCCAACTACAGGATATTGCAAGTAATTTATGGAATCACACACGAGGCCTGCCAATGTCATTCGGTTTTGGTGGAGACACGCTATAACGTAACACATTTAATTTTTTTTTTTAATGTAGGAACAACATCAAATTAAATAACATGACGCTATATAACCACACACACAAAAATAGAAAAACAACACTTCATAACAATAACAACATAAATTAACACACCAACAAATACACAACAAAGAGGGGAAAAAAAGACAGACAGCAATAATATAGTAAGTAATGTACCTCTACATTTTTGGCATGAAAAGAACTATACATGGTCTTAAAGTTATCAAAATACATGTCTAATATTTTATGCAGTAGATTCTAACCTTTTTTGCTGAAAAACGCAAAAATCGCGACGACAAACGCAGATGCTAGCCTTGCTTCTTGTGAGTCAAGATTAAGGACCAAGTCGACCTCTATCCCTCAGATCCTTGCATGGTGGACTGTGAGCCCTACGCCATGGAGGGCTCTTGCGCTGGCTTCTGGCAATGTTCTGAGGGTGTGTCCGTTCCCAAGTGCTGCGACAAGTTCTTCTCCTTTGTCCCTGGTGTAGGCTGCCAACTGGATTTCTCCTGCAAACAATACTGTGGCCCAGAAAATTGTTCCAGTCATGGTAATACAATCCGTCAGTTGTCCCCGAATGTCTTGATTGGGCTTCACAAATGTAGTGTCGAAACTGAGAAGTGTATTTTTTTGGTGGTAATTTTTGTAGTAGAACATGCTATTGGGATTTAGATCTATAGATAGAGAGATAGAGAGATAGAGAGATAGAGATAGATAGATAGATAGATAGATAAATAGATAGATAGATAGATAGATAGATAGATAGATAGATA
>NW_004797952.1:335810-338865 GCF_000002075.1 Aplysia californica | reverse complement strand
TGATAATAAATAGCATTTATATAGCGTAATTCCCGCCCAACTACAAGCTATGTGCGCTTTACAATCTATACTATCGATCTTTCTGACTGTAAGTTTGTAAGTTTATTCAATGTTTAATTAAGACCATTGACCCACATCAAATCATTGCTCTTTCTGAGTTGACAAAAATAAAAACAAGAAGGAAGAGAAAGCAAATTGAAATTTTTTAAAGGTTCTTAGTTATATATACACGCCAATCCAACTTGGACAGGAAAAGTGGGGCGCGAAAGAAATGGTTGGGAGAGGGTGGGTAGGTGGGTAAGCTCAATTGTTGTAAAATGTAACAACTTTAAGAGTGGGCAAATTTTAAAAAAATGAATACCAGAAACAGGAGGGGGGGTGGTTTACTTCTCATCATCATCATCATCATCATCATCATCATCATCATCATCATCATCATCATCATCATCATCATCATTATTATCATCATCATCCTCATCATCCTAATCATCATCATCATCATCATCATCATCACCGTCATTCCCACTGCCACCACCTTCTTTATTTTCTCCCTCCCCCCTCCTTCTTCATCTTCCTCCTCCTCTTTATCATCATCATTATTATTATCATCATCATCAACAGCAGCATCATCATCTCCATCCACAGCCCCATCTCATATCTGCTTCCGCTGTGGCCTCAACGTGGGTTCTGCCATCAACAGCGTAGGCTTCCAGGGAGTCGTGGAAAAGGTAAGTGTCAGAATGCTGATGGTTCATCTGTATGGCCTTACATTGTACAGATTGCTGAACAGTGCGCCTCACAATCCCCCGTTGTCCGTTCCTCAAACTATCTTTCTTTCTCCCTATCTTATTTACCTACCTGCCTGTCTGCCTGTCTGTCTGTGTATCGGTCTGTCTGTCTGTCTCCCTTCCATCTCTCCCCCGTCTGTCTGTCTGTCTATCTGTCTGTCTGTCTTTTTGTCTGTCTGTCTGTCTTTTTGTCTGTCTGTTTGTCTGTCTGTTTGTCTGTCTGTCTGTCCGTCTGTCTGTCTCCCTCTCTTTCTCTCTTTCTCTCTCTCTCTCTCTCTCTCTCTCTCCCTCTCCCCCCCCTCTCTCTCTCTCTCTCTCTCTCTCTCTCTCTCTCTCTCTCTCTCTCCATTAATGCCATTATTTATCCTTTTTCATTTCTCCATTCCTAATATCAGTAACTCAGACTGTTCTCATTTATTTTCTCTATTAGAAGACGGCATCTGTCAACCTGTCCTTCAATCTGTTGTATCCCTACAAATATCGATAGGCTACGCTAATCAATTATTTATCTGACTCGTGTCTTTCTAACGGTAAATCCAGTACGGATGACCTGCCGGATTCTTAGATGTTTATAAGTCATTATAATGTGTCGAGTTAGTCAGAACTTGCAAGGAACTTTTTAACTCTTTCAGACCATGCCAGACATATTTTCGATCAGCAGACGACCAAACGCAATGTTATGACACCTTTCGAACCATCATTCATAAATCAGAAACACCAATTTACATAATCTTTCGTAGTATGCATGGTGTGACTCACTTTATTTAAATGATTCAGATGCAGAAATTTTAATTCATTTATTCATGTACAAATTTTATGGACCACCAAGTTTCTGCTTCTTTTACAGTGTCCCAAAACAGCGTGTCTATAAGCGTTGTCGAATGACTAGAATGCGCGTCTCTAATGAGTTAAGCCAAAAATATGCGTTACCATAGCACTATTATATAATAATAACAGAAACGTTATTTCTTGTCAGTAATTAAGTCGGTTTAATATAGGAGTGTGAATGGCTATCTGTGGTTGTAGAAATGTAACGGAAATATGCCATCTCTTACCACAATCGCTACCTCAGAATTACAAAGTTTTATCTGACATTTTTGACAGTTGAGTTACTAAGACCTTGAGGCTAGAAAGCTAAAATCTCTATCCACTCGTAAGAGTATTCCGAGTCATCACCAAGACGTTTAAAGAATTGCATTTGAAAAAGCTTGACATGTTGTGAAACTATAACATTTTGACGTCAAATTTCTCAAAACAATGTCTTGACAGACAGAACTTTGTAATCCTGAGGTCACGAAATCACAGATAGGTAATTGTGTGGGTTTGTTTGTTTGTTCGTTTGTTTGTTTGTTGTTGTTGGTTGTTGTTGTTGTTGTTGTTGTTGTTGTTTTTGGGGGGAGGAGGGGGTTGTTGTATGGAATGTTCAATCTCTTACCATAAATCACAAGAGGTGAATGTTTGTTTTCGGAAGAGGGGGGGGTCCTGGTTGTTGTCATCTCAAACCTTTATTTTCTCTTTCCAGATCTCAGTCCACTCTTGCACGCCATCGAAACTGTACTAAATGCAAGCAAGAATAATACAAGGCCACGTAGCAAGAGTCGCTGCGCGCTCTATACTATTGTGGAACATCACGATTTTTGCCTGCACTGACATTGATCTTTTTATTCATCTGTAAACAAAATTAAACCGTTCTTATCGTTTTCATAAATATTATAGTTTGGGCTCAAAGTGTGTTTTTATCAAGTCGGCTTTGAATAGATTATATCCTAGTCTTTGGGGTTTGTATGCTTGAATGTGAGGCAAAAATTATTGATGATGATGATGATGATGATGATGATGATGATGATGATGATGATGATGATGATGATGATGATGATGACGATGATGATGATCATGATGATGATGATGATCATGATGATGATGATGATGGTGCCGCGGATGATGCGGATGGCGATGACTTAAACACACTTAACATGCTAAAAATGATATATTCCAGCCACCATTGTATCTTTCTGCTGCTCAACAACAATGAAGATGATGATGATGATGATGATGATGATGATGATGATAATGAAGATGATGATGAAGATGACTTTGTGCAAAAAAGGGGTAGGGGTGAGGCGAATAGTTAGCAGTTCGTTTGCCGGATGAAACAAACATACGTCCACAAATAAAGGAACCGTAGGCATGGAAAGACAGGCATAGGGAAACAGACTGAGAGAGAGAGAGAGAGAGAGAGAGAGAGAGAGAGAGAGAGAGAGAGAGAG
>NW_004797952.1:332289-335710 GCF_000002075.1 Aplysia californica | reverse complement strand
AGAGAGAGAGAGAGAGAGAGAGAGAGACGCATCGATCATCAAACTTATACATGTACTGCGTGAATGATCGGGGAATAAATCATGCAGACAGTTAATGTCCCCAGTGAATAGATGTGAAAGACAACAAAGCGAGTGATACAAAAAAGCAGTGTTGTAATTATTATCAATATCCCGTGTAGATCTATATAGATCTAGAAGTAAAACACTTCACGAAGGGCGAGCTAATAAAAAAAAAAGACAAACAACACCGCAGATATTATTTCTCGTTTTGAAGAGACTCGAATGAGTAGGCTACCAAAGCCTCATTTATTGTTGCGGTAGAAAATTCTTAAAACTTGTTCAAATACTATGGTTTTTGTTTTGTTTTATTTTGAGACTTGTTATTTAGTAAACCAAATTCTGATGGAAAAGACAGTCACAAGTATAGTTACAATTGTGATTGTAACAATAAAATAATGTATATAATACACGATAGAAACACAAGCTATACCCTACCGGAGCAGATACATTGAAGAGAGCCATTTTGTATACATTGGATACTTTTAAAATCTTGCTTCTCTGCCCCTTCCCATTTCCTTCTGTTTTGCGACAAATATTTGACGAAGCCGGGTGACAGAAACAACAAGAGAGCCTGTAGTGTTGTTTTCAGATGAACTGTTTCCTTGTTTTAAGAACGTTATAGAATCTTAATTATGACATTGTGGGTTTGGGGGTTCGAGGCTCAGCTCTGTCCGACGTTGTGGAGGAAGTTAAAGATTCCACCTCATAAATTTGTGTAATGAAGCCTTTCATTTTCAGAGGAAGAGAGATGGGTGACTGCAAACGCCAGAAAACAACAACAGCAGCAACAAGAACAAGAACAACAACAAATAGTTACATTTATTATATAGTACGCCCTGCAGCATGGTCTATGCGCTGTACAATCATTATTAGTACATGTATGTATGTTGCGGATTGTACGCGTTATTTAAACACATGGATGCTAAAACATAAACTGACCAGATCTTTCGCGAAGTCTTTACTGACTATTCTGATTTGGTGTTCATTTTAGAAGCGAAACTCGTTGACCAGTGGGTTGTCTTCTTACAGCCTTTGCGTGGTATTATCGTTTCCGAGCTCTCCTCTCCGAGATCTAGATCTATGGCTATTGAACAGTTTTGGTACTCGACTACAATTCTCAATCTGAGTCACGCATCCGCGACTCATGACGGACAGACACAACATTCCATGTCGCTCGAAAACAACACCCCCTCCCCGTTTTCCCAAAGCCTTTTCCAGCGCGCCTCACACACGCGCACGCGCACTCTCTCCCAGGTCGCAGTCATCGAATTCTCCCCCCTCCCTCTTCCCCTCCCCTCCTTGCTCCTGTCCAGTGGCGCCAGCTTTGAGCGAGCACTGAATACAGAACTACTCACTCGCTCACATTTGCAGCACACTTCGACAGTGAGTTTTCCGAGAGCGAACGCGCGAGCGTGTGTGGTTGGTTCCCCTCTCTTCGTCCTGTTTGATCTGGGATACACACATTCGAACAACACACTGCATTCAGGCCAAGCTATTATTGGATCTCCGCTCTCCCAGCACATGCAGTGTTATATTTTGGTGTGTTGAAGGTTTCATAAATATTATTCTAGTTTGTTCAACCTTTTGGATTGAGTTTGGAAACCTGCGACAAAATAACACACGATACCCTATCAAAAGCCGCAACACTGCAAAGTAAGTTGGATATCTCATTAGATCCTGTGCTAGATCTAGAATCTATATTATTATTTTCTTTGTGGCTCCTATTCCAATAAATTGGCACTTACTTTCGACTTCAGAGAATTGTTATTATTATGTCGCATTGCGTTCACACATCCCACATTAATCAGAATTACTAATACAACATATCTTTCACGATTTTAATGTCCCTGGCTCTGATATAGATCTAGATCTATATATCTAAACTCGAAATCAACATCAGTATGAAAATAAAGAAGGCTGTCATCATCATCATCATCATCATCATCATCATCATCGTCATCATCATCATCATTGTAAAAAGGTAGTGTAAAAATTGTGTTTACTGACATTTCGGACTGTTAGTTGTAAAGAACATACTTAAAATACGAATCTTGGCATGATGTTGTCCATCATGAGTCAGAGGTTTACGGTGAACAACGTTGTCGCCATCTTCATCATCACCATCATCCTATGACGATCACGATCATCCTCATCAAAATCGTCACCACCACCACCCTCACCACCATCACCACCATCACCATACTTATCATCTCAGCAGCATCAACAACAGCAGCAGCAGCAGCAACAACAGCAAAACAACAATAGCACCAAAGATAACATCAAAGATAAAAACGACAACAACACGGCGTAATGACGCCAAGAATGCGTCGATACTAGTCAGTAATAGTGGAGTCTATTTGGTTGTTGGTTTTTCTTCTTTTTACTTTTTTTTTCATGAGTGATTGATGTTAAGGAAAAAAGAACCCCCCACCCCCCTTTTTGGAGGGTTCATTGTCAAGCTGAGGATTTTTATTTTCGTTTCTTTTACAGTTAATTCTTATCATGTAACGGAGTTATTCTTTCTGTACGTCTGGTCTCCATTATTATAATAATATAAGAAGTATCTCATAAAAACGTCATGTCAAACTCGGGGAATTCAGCCAACCAGTACAGCTGGTAAACAGCATCGCCCCTGATTTTTACATTCGTTAAAAATGTAGAAAACTTAAACAAAACTACCTTGTTTATAATTACACTGTATGTTTTAAATTGCAAGAATAATTTATTTCTTCTCAGTTGGTGTTTGTTTTGTTCAAAAAAGTTAAACAGGAGTGGAGTTAGAGGGATGTTTGTGTTATTAAAAATTGGAAGACAACATTTGCTGTGTACAAAGGTGGAAAAGAGCTAAGAGTAAGAAGGCCTTCTGTAATTCTGAAATATTGTAACATTTAGAAGTTGTAAAATAGACTATGCACTGTAAACATAATAATCTGCCATATCTTATAGACCAACCCCGCCCTGAACTGATAGAATGATAGTATTTTTATAATTACAATCTGTTACCAAAAATGTTTCAGGGGGTCGGGTGGACTTTGTTGTTGTTGTTGTTGTTGTTGTTGTTGTTGTTGTTGTTGTTGTTGTTGTTGTGTGCATGGGGGGGGAGGGGATTTACTTGCTAAAGACATACTATAATAAATTATTAAAACGTTTCTTGCATACACACAGGTCTGTTTAAAATCTTACACGTATACCGAGTAGACGGACAGCAACAAAGATACATGTTACAAGATGTGAGTGGGTTGGTTTGTGTGTGCGTGTGTGTGCGTGTGTGTGCGTGTTTGTGAGTACGTGTGTTGGTGTGTGTTTGTGTGTGTGTGTTCGTGTGTGTGTGTGTGTGTGTGTGTGTGTGTGTGTGTGTGTT
>NW_004797952.1:331276-332102 GCF_000002075.1 Aplysia californica | reverse complement strand
AGAGAGAGAGAGAGAGAGAGAGAGAGAGAGAGAGAGAGAGAGAGAGAGAGACCCATTTTAGCGAAAGAGAGAAAGAGTGAGAGAAAAGAAATGAAAGATCGTTTAGAAACTGCTGGGATTATTCCTAAAAAATGCATTTTTTTCTGCGCATCATAAGGCGTTCTGCTCAAGAGGTTTACATTACAATTTGTGGACTGGGCTTTAAAGGGCAATGTTAGAGACCTGGGATAATTGATCACACATTTGATTGTTTGGCATCGTGGTAAAATAAAGTGCTCGTCTAAACAATGAAATCGAAGAAACCGACATTTTCCCACCAGATCGGCAATTTTATGGATTTTTTTTCTTCTGCCCAGCACCTGTTATATCCATTATTCTTCTTTCTCAGATGGAAGAAAATGAGAAACAATGATCAAAGGCACAATAAATGTAAATTTTCAGTTTACAAGAATACTCCCCTTTTGGAGGTCACCAAACTTTGATGGCCATTTTCTCGTTATTTCAGGCATTAGACAAGCCCCCCACCCTAGACGATCGGAAATATCACAAAGTCTAATTTCCAAGATAGATTGGTTTTTTTTTTTTTTACTTAAGATGGTATCACTAACACCATAATAATATGTCTAAAAATTAACGAAATTGACCAGCGACTGATTCCACCGCGTCGCGACACGATTGTGAAGTTAGTGCACCAGAGTCGTGGGAGCGTTGTGTGTCTGTGAAACACACACACAGATTGCCAGGCAAAAATACCAGTTGTTTTGCGATTTAGATGGGGGTTTTTTTGTGACATCAGAATGAGAAGGCATGTGAGTGTGTGTGTGTG
>NW_004797952.1:323546-326567 GCF_000002075.1 Aplysia californica | reverse complement strand
ACACACACACACACACACACACACACACACACACACACACACAAGCACACACCCACACGTGGATGTATCACGGAAGAAAATGTTTCCTTGATCACAGTACACTTCTATCACCGCAGTGCACATACACGAAAGTATGCCTGGCATAGATTCTAGTTCGCTTCTTCTTGATCACTTTTGGAGACTCCTCAAGTAAAAGAAATCAACTCAATTTTGTTTTAAAATGTCACTTATCTGGTTCTACCATTGGGATCTTCTTTGGATTAGTCCCCTATACATTCGAGAAGAACACATACATTATCCTATCGACGAAGACACAATTCCTCACTATGGATGGTAGACAATCTAAAGGAAAAGTTTGAGGTTAAAAATAATTCTTCCCATTGTGCAAGTGAAGTTTCGTCGTTTACTTTGTCATGGTGCCAACCGAATATTCATGAGTCTACATTACGCAAAAATGCGTAGTGTAGTGTAGTCTTTCCATTATTCGTTTGGGTACAAATACAGTGGTTCAGTTTACACCACACTGGGGTTTTTTTCGTCCCTACACCCGGTAGTTGAATTATTCATTCATTTTGAGCTAGAATCTAGACAAAGCAAGATGAATGTCTGCACCAGTCGCTCAAGCATCTACTTTCACACATGGATGATAGATCTGGCTTTCCTGCTTTGAGTTTGTAATGTAAACTTACAAACCGTTCTAGGCGGTTGGTTGGCGGATGCTTTGGTGTGGTTTTCTCCTTGTTTCCCATCAAATAATAATAATAAATAGCATTTGTATAGCGCATATCCCCTCTGAACAGCAGGCTCTATACGCTTTACACTATATTATTACCCCAGCAGACCATAGAACACTCCGAAACATTCTCAGCTTTCCGGGAAGCATACAATGCAAGCAGCTGATTAAGCGCTCAAACACTAACAAACTGACAAGATCTTTCGCTGTCTATAGCCGGGTACCTATACGTTCTTATACTGTTCTCTGACAGTCCTGCTGGGTACCCATTCCCACCTGGGTGAAGTGAGGAAAATTCGTGTAAAGTGCCTTTCCCAAGGACACAACGTCGCGCCCCTGATGGGATTCGAACACACGACCTTACGGTTGCGAGTCCGAAAGCTTAATCACTAGGCCACCCACGCCACAATTAATGTCTATCGTCCTTATCTCTCCTCTTTCTATTTTTTCTATTTTACTTTTCTTTGACATTCACATAAGCTATTTGTGTTGCAAGTGCCGTAAAATTACCACTTAAGCTATGCTGAATTTTCCCAGTTTTTCCGTATCTCAGCAAGAAATTCTGTCTTTTATGTTTGCCCATTTCCTTTCTTTTGTTGTTTCTTTCGAGATGCTCGAGTTGTGTTCCAGGAAACACAGCCCTCTCCATTTCACGCACGACAGGGATCTTTGTCCGCCCTTTCATTTCTCTGCCTGCGTTTTGTGACATGAGCAGCAGCGAAAGCCAGTATGATGGATCAGCATGCCTCACAAGCAGATATCCTACTGCGTTCTTGAAAGTTCGTTCTCTTGCTAGAGTTATTGTGTATTTTTTTTCTTTGATTTTCTCCCTGACCTTCACCACCTTTCTGGCCTTGACACCCTGCCTGATTTGCTCTCTGCCTGTCTGTCTATCTGTCTCCCCCCCCTCTCTCTCTCTCTCTCTCTCTCTCTCTCTCTACCTCGCCTGCTCGTTCGCTCACTCTCTTTCTCTCTGTCTTTCTCTCTCACTCTCTCTTACTTTCACTATCTATTTCTCATTCACCCTGTACCTTATATGTGATCATGGGACAATAATAATGTAACACGCCAGCTGCAAGATTTTACATAGATCTATATACACCGCAAAACAAAAATCTCATCTCTTGCTGCAGACTCTGCCAAGCTTTATGATATTTCGAAGCCTCCATGTCTTCTAAAAAACGTAGCTGTGTCAGACACTTGTGGGATGTGACGTCTCTCAGACATGCAGCTGCTGTGTTATGCTCACGTTATGCGTTATGTAAACAGTAAACGTCCGGTCTGTTTGACCTTTTGGCTAAGTCTCGCCGTTGTCTAGACATGGGATGGTACAATATAATATGTCGGTTATAATATTGTAAATGTTAAACGTCTCCATCGACAGGATATTTAATGATATCAATTGCATTTATATTGCACATAATATTCATACTCCACAATACAGTATTTTCTATGTGCTTTACAATATTATTACTTCCGCTAACTCAAGAACACTTGGAAACAGTTTGGGCTACAGGGAAGAATGCCCTGCAAGCAGCCGATGATGCGTTGAGATTATATCAACAATCTGGGAAAAAAAGCTTTATAGCCTTCCGTAGCCAGGTATCCATTCCCACCTGGGTGAAGTGAGGGAAATTCACGTAAAATGCATTTCCGAGGGACACACCCTCGGACCTCTGAGGAAGTTCGAACCCATGACCCTTCGGCAACGAGTCCGACAACCTAACCACTAGACCAGCAAAGCTACAGTCGAATTATTTTGATATATATGTTTCTCTATTTCGACCATGCCTGTCCTGGACTGGGTGGGATACGGTATTCAAGCAGATAGATGAACTAAAATTCTCGATGGAATAGAACTCACGACTTCCGTGTGCAACGACCAGGAACCAGACCCCTGCACAATAGCAAAAAGTTTACATGTCGAAGTATACTTCACCGTTGGCCTACAGAGAACCTTAAAAAAGAATGGACTATTATCTCGATGTGCAGCAATGCACTGATGTGTGAATTGTGTGAGCAGTGTTGAATTCTTTTTCTAAGATGCCAGGTAAAGAGGTGTTAGACAGAAACTGCTGTTTTAAAATAGTTAGTGTTTGTCATCGAGTTTCTTCCATTTTTCTGTGTTGCCTTAATCTTCCAGCTCCCCTCCCCCATAACCAGTGCTTGGCCTGAGTAATAAATTCATGCACCACCACCTCACGTCCCAATTCCCAACTACTAAATCTGTGTGTGTGTGTGTGTGTGTGTGTGTGTGTGTGTGTGTGTGTGTGTGTGTGTGTGTGTGG
>NW_004797952.1:320525-321857 GCF_000002075.1 Aplysia californica | reverse complement strand
CTGTGTGTGTGTGTGTGTGTGTGTGTGTGTGTGTGTGTGTGTGTGTCTAGTTCTCTCGAAAAAGACATGCTAGCACAAAAACATAGCTACTGTAACCGATGAAAACGTAGAGTGCTCGAGTGAGAAAGAAACAAAATATCAGTCAGCCAGCCAGAGTTCTTATGCGGAACTTCTGAAATTTGTTAAGTGAATATAATACTCTTTTCAAATCTTTGTGGGTGTGTGACGTATATCTTGGCAGATAGACAGATACACTGATTTTTAAATTCATGATGCCCCCCCCTCCCCGCCCTGAAATCCATAACATTTATTAATTTAGGAGGCGGGCTGAGAGGGATACAGCATAGCAGAAGAAAGCAGACTGAGATACTCCCCAAAAAATCTTCCCACTCGGGATTCGAACACAGATCTTCTGCTTACTTGCGACGGCGAAAGACCTATCCTGAACCTGTACACCACAGACGCCGGTGATGAGGAATTGGTGCAAGGCATAGCAATTACTAAAGAAAAATATTATGACACCTATCACATCGAAGACAAAATGGGTGGTTGGCGGGTGCTCTGGCGTGGTTTGCTCCCTCTTTCCAATCAAACATCTATCGTCATTATCTCCCCTCCTTCTTTTTTGTGTTTGTTACTCTTTTGTAACACCACTAATCTTCGGCACTTATGACCTTCTTGTGATGCAAGTGCCGCAAAACTCTTTACAACGATAACAAAGAAAGGATACTTTACGGTGAAAGAGTGGCGCACTGTGAGGGAGTTGCACTTTGTCCCGATAAAGATTGAAAAGATTTAATTTAGTTATTTTTAAAAACGCTGCTTCAAGTATTAACGAATGATTTTAAAAGAAAACGATTTGACACGCTTTTTACAGTCATGATTATAATCAATAGAAGGTTATTCGTTGAACATGCTCTTTCCATGAACTTATTCTTTCTTTAGTAACTGGGGAAAGCAGCGTTAATTTAGCTTAGACGGAAACATAAACAGCTCACAAGAAAGGTATTAAAAAAAAACCTTCGTATCTCCCGTTCCCTCCCACATTTCCACTACCTTCCGTTTCCTTCATCTAAACAGCGTAGTTATCATCTCATTTAGTAATCACTGCTGATACCTTGTCACCGGATACACCCTCACACTTCAACTCTCTCTCTCTCTCTCCCTTTCACACACACACACACACACACAAACAAACACACACACACACACACACATGCATATTTGTGTATGTTCAGGAAGGAGTTGTATGGTCCTTGAAGTTCAGTAAGAGTTTTACGGCGGTCTCAAGTACATACAGTGAATATGAACGAGCGCGCATACACAAACACA
>NW_004797952.1:317518-318931 GCF_000002075.1 Aplysia californica | reverse complement strand
AGAGAGAAAGAGAGAGAGAAAAAGAGAGAGAAAGAGAGAGAGAGAGAGAGAGAGAGAGAGAGAGAGAGAAGGGATTCATAACGATTGGCAGAGAGAGCACGTATTTACATCGGGTGGTTTAATCTGACACAGGTGAGTCAGTGCTTTCAGCTAGCAGTTTCCAGCTGACTTAGAAATGTCATTTTATTGTCGTGCCATTATTTATTGTTGTAACAATCTTTCCAGCCCCTTAATCAAAATTAAGGTTATTTAAGTGGCCGGCTGCTTCAGTTCTGCCATTTAGTACCACCCTATCAGGAATTCTAAGTGATATACATGTATCAGACCCATTCACCAATCAAACTCATGTCGTTTGTGTGGGAAAAATCTAGAATAAGGTTGTAACACTTGATAAAGTTCTGATCCCGAGTCAGATGGAGGGAGGTATAAAAAAATCCCGGACATGTTGTTATCAAGCCCAAAATATTTCAGGATTACTCTGATATGTCTTCGTTTAGGTCCAGTATCCATGATCGGGGGCGGGCTTTAGCAAACAGCAGCTCCATGTTGTGAATTTTCAGCCGTAGAGATTCTGAAATTAAAAAAAATATGGAGTTAACTCAAAGTGGACAAATCCACGATAGAGCAAAATTATTTGAGACGAAAACACCTGGAAGTTACAGCTTGCTCTCTTTTTCTATTGTTCTGTTTGTTTGATCTTTCTTTCTCATTCTACTGCTCTGTTTCTTGGTATCATTTTATAAAATCTCACCAGCCTATCTATCTTTCAAACTCTTATCAAAAGTATGCACCAGCAAAAACGTGTCTGACCGTCTAGTGGTCAATCAGTTTTACTCAACCTTTAGTGAAATACAAATTTTGTGGACTGCGGTCCTTTTCGAATTATGGTTCTCTCATTAGGAATGACTTACCCAGATGCATTTAGGGGCTCTCGTAGCCAAGAGGATAAGGTGTTCGCCTCTCGTTCAAAGGTCCCGGGTTCGAATCCGGGTAGCGACCGAAAAATTTTCCAACGAAAATTGTCTCCTTTCACCTCATTTCCTGCTCTCTAGCAGTGTTCTGTCGTCTGCTTTCGTCTCCACTTTCAGTCCTAGGACAAGGGTGAAAAAATGTCGGAGATGCCGTGAGCTTGTTGCGCACGTTAAAGATCCATTTGTGGTTTAAAATCGATAAGAGTAGGCTTCGAACGCCACCCGGGCAAAATTCAAAATTTCCTATCGACTGAAAATGCTTAATGTGTCCTGCTCCATTCTTAAAGAAGTATTAAAGACTCAAGTTCCCTGGCAATGTTCAAAAAGCACATCTTTTTTCCGAAGGCATTTTATTATTGTGTTTATTTTTCTCATCAATGCAATATTTATAAACCTGTCGGTCTCTGTCTCTGTCTCTCTCCCTCTCTCCCTCTCTCTCTCT
>NW_004797952.1:315680-316700 GCF_000002075.1 Aplysia californica | reverse complement strand
TCTGTCTCTCTCTCTCTCTCTCTCTCTCACCGGTTTGCTCCCTCTCCAAATGTGGAATCATTACCCGCATTATCTCGACAGCACAAATGCCACCGATGACAAATGCACTTAGCTGGGGTGTGCCCCTTGTTCCCCTGGTCTGTGTTTTATTCCTAACTCTGGGCCTCATACAGAAAAGATATAACAAGGTTTAGGTTATCAAGGGCATCTGACATTATACGATTCTTCTCAAATGTTAGCGGTAAACAATGAAAGTAAACTTTCTTTTAAAGAAACCACTTAAACTATACGTGCAACATCGGATGCATTAATTTAACTGTACTACTACTGCCTCTGCATCTGCTGTGGCCGTTTTACCTGCACCCCCCTCCCCCACCCCAACATTTTTTTAACACCACAATATGTTCATGATCGATTTTATCCACAGAAATATATCTACAGGTAGATAGCATTTGTATATTTTGCGTAATTAAATATAATATGTGAGGCGTCGAGGTGAATTCAAGCGCTTGTAAAAATAATGAAATGAAAGAAGGCATTTTTATGGCCGTCGGGCAATTTTTTGTCGAATTTTCTTTGTTTGGCTCAACACCTTTTATGTCCTTTAAAACACATTTATGTGTGGATTTTCACAAAAAACGTTTATTAAAGACACACAAAAATGTGGAAATCACTAAGCATTGGCGGCCATATTCTCGCTAATTTTACTTTTCAGAAACCCGGCGACCCTCATTTCTACAATCGCAAATATATCAAATTTTATTCAAGTTAGATTGATATTTGTTTCGTCGAAAGGTAGTCTAATGAACTGGCTTTTATTTCATGCCAATACGTCTACATGATGTAAATTGACGAGCGCCTGATTCCATCGCGTCGTAACACATATACTAGGCCTTGAATGGAAGTCATGTTAAGTCTTTTGAAAATAAAAGTGGTAAATATCAGTCGGAGGGACTGCAAATGTATTGTAGAGGCGTTGGTGGATATATCTCCCTTTCTCTCTTCTCTCTCTCTCTCTCT
>NW_004797952.1:310205-314608 GCF_000002075.1 Aplysia californica | reverse complement strand
AGCGTATTTTTGTGCGAGCGCGTGTTTATGTGTGTATGTGATTGTGTGTGTATGTGAGTGTGTATGTGTGTGTGTGTTGTGTTGTGTGTTGTGTTGGGTGGGTGTGTTTGGTTTATGTTTGTGTGTTGTGCTTGTGCTTGTATGTATGTGTGTGTCTCTCTGTGTGTGTTTAGGTGTGCTGTACGAGTTTTTATAAATTAGAAATGGAAGGTAAAGTGGAGAGGCAGCTGTGATAGCAAGATTTTCCATCTATAAAAATCAAGACGACCTTTTCTAATCCGCAGAGAATGAACATGTCACAGATGTTCTTATACACGAGCGGAGTAAAGGAATTTGAAATACGCAGCTTTGCTAAAATCATTTCACGCACACACAATTGCATTACATAATTCTGACGAGAGCAAAAAAGTAATACATGTACGTTACAATTAAACAGTATCATGCTGTAGTATATTCACGCCACCATCTCTATCACCACCTTGCGCTTGCCACACATATTTTTACCTTTCGCAGTTATCATTTTTTAAACATTTGATAAATTATTCTGGAATCAAAGTGAAACCAGATGATTTCTTTCGAACAAACGACACTTTCGAAAGACCTGGACTGGGCTTAAGACGACAGTGGGCTACAAAAATAAACCAATAAAGCATGTATGTTGATAACCTAGAGAGCTCTGCAAATAAACCAAATTAAATTCCGTTTTCTCTCCATTTGGCAAAAGTAGTTTTTTGTGACTCGCCTTTTGTGAACATCAAGGCAAATGAAGGTAATGCGGTTGTTATACTTTGTTGTGGAAGATTGTGAGGCTAGAAGTGCGCTTGGAGGTGTGAACAAGAGGAAGGCGTTGTTGGTTTTTATGTCGTGAGTGTGGACGTGAGGACGGCGTGTGGTTCACACGGTGTATCAGTATCACCCAACATTCTTAAAATGCGTCAAACACAACTCAGCTTTGTTCACGCCTTTACTGTCAACTAGTCTTTGCTGTCATACAGTTAAGTATTCAATCTATTTGGAAACGCTGAAAAATGGAATCCATTCAAAAGAGAGACGGATAAAATAACTGAAATGATCGTTCTAAGACCAGAGCCTTAACTTAAATGTCTCAAAAAATCATTTTGAAAAGGCTGCAAACATACTTTGAACCTGTCCAGTGCACTCTACAACTTGCTTAGGACTACTGCATTTAATGAAGTGTGGAAGACGCTATTGTATATTTTTTCGACTTCTTTAAACACTTAGACAAGCCGAATACAAATTGTAGGATACTCTTTGTCGATTTTTCTATAGCGTTTATTACTAACCAGCTAGTCATCCTTTTAAAAAGGGGGGGGTGGGGGGTGGAGGCTACACCCTCAAAGTCCCGATTTGGCTCAAAATGGTGGAATATGAAATGTTGGCATTTTTAGCTTCCTCAGCCTCTCCTACAAACTATTTCATCGCATAAGAACCCACAAAGTCTTTATATTTCGCATATTGGGCATGTTTGTCGCAACCGTTTCCTCTTAAAGTCAATATTTTATTTTTCTTTATCGGCCGTTTTCTCAAAACGAGATTTTTCTCTATACGTTTTTGAATAACTCCACCATTTTTCACCCAATCTTCATGACATTTTCACAAAATGAAGAGAAGATGTAACGCTAAAAATTTGTTTGTTGAACTTTTTTAATGGAATAGATTTTTGCTGGTGGTGTTTGGAGTGTGGATTTTCACGGATTTTTTGCAAACTTGACTACAAATTTTTAGATATAATATTTGCTAACATTCGTGCAAAAAAATAATCAATTTCCATGAACGATAAGTGCGTTTCATTACATAAGACATATCAATAAAATCCAATATGGCCGCCGTATCCATGGAAACGAATTTTTTTCTCAAATTTGATTGCGGATTTTAAGACTCCTTGCCATGCTTGTTTTATGTGCGAAATATGGTAAAATTTAGTGAGCTACTAAGTGAGTTAGTCTTCAGGTGTAGCCCCCCCCCCCACACCCTTAAACAGAGTAGAAACCTAAGGTGTAAATTGAAACATTCCTCATCAACAAAGAGCTACGTCATAACGAATGCAGGGACCCGTCAAGGAGGGTGTACTGTTTTAGTTTTGTCGTCAGTTTCGTTTTCACAGAAATTTGTAGGATGCTTTTAAATGTGAAAATCTAACAAACAAAGAACACTTGTTGTTGATTTTAGAGAAAAAGAAATTTCCCTTGCAGCTTTCACGTCTTCATTCTCTTGCACAAGCCACACACACACACATACACACACACACACACACACACATACACACACTCACACACACACACACACACACATACACACATACACAGTCACACACACACACACACACACTCACACACACACAGACACACACACATGCACACACATACACATACACACACAGACAGACACACACACACACACACACACACACACATACACACATTCACACAGACACACATACACAAACTCACAAACGTACACACACACACACACATACATACACACGCGCGCACAGGCACACACACAAATAAACACACAAACGTATACGGACAAATACACACACAGCCATATGAGCAAAGGTCAAAAGGTGCCATTGGAAGGATAAGATTTTAAAGGTCGTTCAAATGATACTATTTTGAGTCAGGTACATTGTCTTGTGCCTTGTTTTCTTAAAATATAAGTCAAAAGATGGTTTACATACCGAATTTTGAAAAAGAGGTGGTGTTTCTTTCTTCTTAAGACATGTCCCTTGTGACGTGTGACAACATAAAAATGGTAAAAATTTTTTAAACTCCTTCACAACAGGCATAGGGCGTTGTATTTTAGTTTGGAAGCAATTTACGGACAATTTACTGCATGTTTATGCAAGAAAAAGGTGCAACTGTGTTGTCACATGTAACAAGGGATCGAGAGCCAGTCAAACTTTTCCTGCATAATATTATTGTTGTGAAGCATCCTTGGAAAGTTCTGCTCTTTCCATCCAGATATTGGGTTTATTGCCCGTGCTTTAGTTTCACCATGTGTTGCACAGGGAAATGCTGTCTAGTGCTTACTTATGTAAAGTTACATGTTCCTTGTGACGCAACTGAGACGTTGTGTGACAAGAAATATGTCACAACGTGGTGGAATCAGGCGCCCGTCAAATTTTGCGCATGTTGAGTTATTGGTATAATTTTAGAGATTGTTTGTTTGTCTCGCTTTCAAGAAAGAAAATACTTATCTATCTTAAAAACAAGTCGAGATATTTGCCTTTCAAGGAGGTGGGGTCGCCTGGGTCTAGTGGAAAAATTAGCTAGAAAATGGCCGCCAACGTATGGTGACTTCCATTGCTTGAGAATCTTAAAAAAATGAAAATTCATAATTTTTGTGCATTTAAAAAACGTTTTTTCAGTAAACTCCACACATATATATTTATCTTTTTGAATGGACAAAAAAATGGTAATGAGTCAAAGGGATAAATTTGATAAAATTGCCAGTGGGTGGTTTGCGGGTGCTCTGGTGGGGTTTGCTCCTTCTTTCCAATCGAACATATATCATCCTTCTCCCCTTCTTCTTTTTTTCTGTTTGTTACTCTCTTGTAACACCTCTAATCTTCTGGCGCTCATATGACCGTATGCAGTTGCGAGCGCCGTAAAACCTCTACTAAAACTAAACTAAACATTGCCTAACTAGTGACAAAATTGCCGCTTTCTTCGATTTCATTATTTTGACAAGCGCCCGATTTCACCGTGATGCCTCACAAATGTGTGTTATCACACATGTACCAAGGGACATGAACCCCTCAAAGTAACATTTAAGATGGTACTGTTTAAAACTTAAATAGAGACTAAATTAAAACCAAGAAGGGAAAACGAATTGAAGCATTATTTTCAGGAAGAAACCGATTTATATTTAGTGAAAAGCCAACTTGCTATGTACTTTGTGACACCTCACATTATGACAACATACATTTGAAATAAAAGAAAAATTTATTGAATCTTACACAATAAACATTATGATCAAGTAGTTCCAAAATTCAAAACAAAATAACAAAAATTGGATAATGAAAAGAAATGCAATTCATTGGAAATAACAAAACCAGCATGTCACTTGTACAGTGAACAACAATCATGATGTTGTCACACCACCCTTCTAAGGGGGGATTTTTCCTCTTGATCACATGATTTCAAGGTCTTTTTTGCCATGTCTGCTTTGAAACTGATTAATTTACAGTCTGGATAAATCTAGAAAGGATCCATTCTCACTGGAACCATGCTTTCTAAAGATATTATTTACAATTCCGTCTTCTCTCCCCCTCCCACGGTGCTCCTGTTTCTCTCTCTCTCTCTGTCTCTCTGTCTCTCCGTCTCTCTCTCTCTCTCTCTCTCTCTCTTTCTCTCTCTCTCTTTTTCTCTTTCCCTCTC
>NW_004797952.1:306026-307709 GCF_000002075.1 Aplysia californica | reverse complement strand
ACACGCACACACACACACTCACATACACTCACACATACACACACACACACACACACACACACACACACACACTCACACGCACGCACGCAGGCGCGGCGCGCCCACATACATACAGACACATTATACACACACCTTTTTGTCTAATATAAATCTATTATTATCGTGTTCCGCTTGCAATGGGGGTGGGATATATTTTGGGGTTATATTCTCTGAAACAATAATGCCAGTTTTAGCTAAAACTGTGGCAAAATTTCATTGTAATTATCACATTTACATGGTGTATAGCCCGAATTGTTTGCGAAATATCGGTACTGTTTGTATTGCCTTCTAGAGACACACACGTGGATGGAGAAAGAGAGGAGAGGGGAGAAGAGAGGAGAGAGAGAAGGGATAGAGGGAGAGAGCGAGAGAGACGTAAAAGGAAAGAAAGAGGCAAAGGAGAGTATAGCTAGATAGAGAGTGAGTGAAAACACAAAAAAAGAGATTTGAAATGGATTTTTATACATTTTAATGTTTTAGCTAGCTATTGGCGCAAACATCCGCTGCTACATTAAATACTCTGGGTTTTTTAAATAGCTTTAACAGCTGATGAACAGTTATGTTATCAGTCGATGTGACAAGTGTGTGGCAACAATGGCATGTGTATACCAAGCCAGAAGGGACTACAATGGGCGCAAAAGAGCATAAAACTTAAATCCTTTTCTAGCATGAAACCGAAATTTTAGGGCCCTCGGTGGTCTAACTTTATTTTCTTTAAGAAAAAGGTTTAAGGTACTTGAAACACAATAAGTTCATATATATAAAGGCCGAAGATTAGTGGTGTTACCAGATAGTAATAAACTCAGAAATAAAGGACGAGAAATCGGGACGATAGGTGTTTGATAAGAAAAAAAGGGCAAACCGCACCAGAGCTCCCGCCAACTACCCACACATCACAGGACCAATAAAACACAATAGCCTACTTATAGTTTTATCGGAACAATGCGCACCACTTATACCAGAGTGCCGATTAATCAGCTTTTCATTGTGGATGATCGGTGGGTGCTCCAGTAAGGTTTGTTCCTTCTCTGCTATCAAACATCGGTTGCCCTTATCTCTCCTCTTGTTTTCTACCCTCTATTAGTAATAACTCCTATCTTAAGGACTTGAATGACCTAATTTGGTTGCAAGTGCCCCAAAACTCTACTAAAACTTTTTTTAAAAACAGTAAAAAGAAAACAAGACAAATTCACGTTTCTATCCACAGTTCCCTAAGATAGCTCGTTCTTTCCAATAATCACTCTCTAAGTTCCCTCGAGGACATACCGTACCATAAGGGCTTATTCTCGTCAGAAACAATGCACGTTCAGTCACTTCTACTGAACAAACTCCCTGCGGCCACAAGTGTGCATCTGAGGCAACGCGCGTGTGCCTGCTCTCTAGATGCTCATTGCCACTTGTGGGCAGAACCACTGGTACGTGGGACCCGACACAACAACCTGGTCCTCTGACGTCAGTGGCGTGCGCCAGGAATGTGCTCTTTTCGTCCTTCTCTCACTTTCTCCACCACCTTTCCCTTCCCCTAAACCTTTCCAGCAGGTATCCCGTTCGTTCTCTTTCACTCCATCTTTCTCATTGTGTCTGTCTGTCTGTCTGTCTGTCTGTCTGTCTGTCTGTCTGTCTGTCTGTCTGTCTGTCTGTCCT
>NW_004797952.1:303647-305590 GCF_000002075.1 Aplysia californica | reverse complement strand
ATCTCCCTTCCTCGGCAGACTGCTGTCTACAAATATCCTAGACCAGCCAACTTTGAGAGAGAGAGAGAGAGGAGGGGGGGGGAGAGCATCCATGCCCACCCCTTTACGTAGACACTAACTTAATATTAGCTCTTCACGCATCTGAGAACTGCTCCCTCTGGGGTTTTCCACAGCTACGCCGGCAATGTTTAGGGAAAAATATATTACACAAACAACGCGGCACGGTTTAGAGAGATAGATGAGTATCATCTCCCCTCACAACCTTTAGGCTCAAACTGGGCGCGTGTGAGTCGCCATCTCAATACAACACGTAGGTTGACTTGGAAAAAAAAAATACATGTAGTACGTTAGGCATCGTGGGGAAATCAGGCACTCGTCAAAATTTAAAATGAAATCGAAGAAACCTATGTTTTTGCAAGAGGCGTCAATTTTTATTCAATTAGAGCTAATTATTATCTTTTTTTTTTAAAGCTCAAAAGCTTTTATTACATCATATTGAATGGTAACTTAAAACTGTTCTATAATCCGACGAAGATTTGTCAGCTATAACTAGCCAATGTTGTCTTTGTATGGTACACATTACTGTGTATAGGTTTTTTTGCATTTGTGTCGCTTAGAGGACAAGTGACAAGCATTCTAGTTCAAAGACATGGGGTGTATTACAGAAATCGTTAGCTCAACATCGGGTTGATGTCATAATTATAGTGGATCACAAGGTGTGGAAAACCTATGCTCGAATCATCAGTTAATTGTTGTGGAAACTGGCGTGTTTTAGAAGCTGTCATATCTCTTTTCTCGCACAGCTTCCAGGTGTCGTAGATGGGTGTACCACCTTTCCTCCTCCCTCCCTTAATCGTATTACTTTTTTCAGGCGTTTTCCACCTATTCCAGAGCATACTGTACCATACCGTAGGCTACCTGTTCTGAAGAATCAAGGTGGAAAAGCGATCAGATGCGGTACAGTCCCTCTGATAGTAAGGAAAATAACAACAATCGCCTTGTTTAAAAAGTACAACAAAAAAGGTCAAAAACCACTTCCTTTCTATCACTAGAAAGCGCTTGCTGTCTGATTCATGATTGGCCAATTTCAAGGTAAAACTTTTAGTTTTTGCTCACCGGGGATCCTGCTGAGAGCAGCGGAGCCAACCTGCTTCCTAAGACAGCCCCAAACCGTCAAGAAGCGTCTTCAGGTGTTGGTGGATTGATTATACTTGACGTGCACTTAGCGCGAGGTGTTTGGGCAGCCCCCAAACGTGCACTGAACACTTTGAAGCCACGTTATATGGCGAGTGGATACATGCTGCGATGTATTTATAGCAAACGGGAGGACGGTATGTCTTTTTATTTCACATGAGGCAGAGAAATCTTGAGTACCGGTAGGCCTTTTCTTTTGGCTCAGAAAACGGCTCGGCTCAAGTTGCTTGATCACCGTTCCAATACTATGCAAAATGCTAGTGCTGTATGTAAAACTGTGAGTATCGACTTAACTGAAGAAATGAACAGAATAACACCAGCTAGACATATTCAGGCGCCGTTTTATCATAAAACAATAGTAACGACGGAAGGTTAAACACCAAAAAACTCCTAATTCATCCCTTATGCCTCGTAGTTTACACAGTAATTGTCAAATTGAGAATTATAACAATCATTTTTCGATACGGCCGTATTACGGGCAAACAATAATACATGAAGTAATAATATTCAATAGGAGCAAGATAACGAGCTAAGAGTTGAGTGGCCACTAAGATCATGACAATGACAATTTTCACTTTATTCAACTTGCAGGGAGAAGTTTATCTTGACCGTTTACAGTGACAGTGGTGTTGCAAGGTTCATGTGTGCTTACCTAAACACACAAGAAGAAAGAGTAAACATTTTAATATATATGAAAAGTAATATCCTTTCCATAAACACACACACACACACACACACACTCTCTCTCT
>NW_004797952.1:295809-297610 GCF_000002075.1 Aplysia californica | reverse complement strand
GAGAGAGAGAGAGAGAGAGAGACAGAGAGAAAGAGAAAAATAATAGACATTGAGAGACAGAGGGACAGAGAGAAAGGGCCTTAAAAAGACTGAGAGATAGATAAAGACGAGAGAGATAGAAAGAGACAAAAGAGATATACTGAGAGAGGTACAGGGAGAGACACTCACACACGAAAGAAAGAGAAAGAGAGAGAATGAGATAGAGACAGAGAGAGACAGAGGGAGACATAGAGAGAGAGAGAGAGAGAGAGAGATAGAGAAAGAGAGAAAGAACTATAGAAGAAAATCAGTTAGTCACTGTGTGGAAAAAGAGTCGATTAATCAAGTTTTTCACGTCATCAACTTTAGCATTGTACAAAGTTGCTTGTAAACTAGTACCCACATGTGCGTCAAATTCAGACCTTCGCTCAAGCGAGAGAAGTCGAACTCCATTCTACTTTTACTACATTCTTCAATGCGAATTCTTGTCCACTTTACACGTTACACATTTCTGTGAGGCTAAATTCTCCACCTACTAAAAATCCCCCTCAGATGAACTTGAAGAATGTGTTTCTTATTTCACCTCCTGACCACCTGGACGATACGGGTCACCGAGGTCCGGCTACTTTGATTCGTGGAATTATTCCGATTCGACTTCAGAGGGTTATTTCTGACCGAGGACTAAAGTATGTCATCGATTTGCAGGCCCGGAGGTTGATGTTTAGTCTGTGTGCGTGTGTGGAAAGACTACGACTACAGGAGCCATAGTTTGCCGGGAGCTTGCTTACTGTTGGAATACTGTTTAGTTTAGTTTTAGTAAGAGTTTTACAGCACTTGCAACACAAATAGGTTTTTATGTAAGTGTCAAACGTTCGGGGTTTTGATAGAGAGTAATGTTCGAAGAAAAGGAATAGGAGAGATAAGGACGATAGCTGTTTGATTTTTAAAAAGGAGGAGTAAGCCACACCCGAGCACCCGCCAACCACACACGGACTGAAATTCAAGACTGCTGTTGCTTGTCAGTGGATCATAGTAAAAGATGAATAATTTTTGTTGTTTTTTATTTTTGTTCAGAGTTTTCTTGTTTTGGTGTTTATCAGTTAGCTGTTTGGTCGATTTGGTAAGTCTGTGACTTTGTTGTTTATTAGCGTCTTTGTTGTTGCTGCTCTAGCAGCAGGTGTGTTTTTTATCTTTGATATATTTTGTTGCAGAGGTTGCTCTTTTCTGCCGTTCTATTTTTTAACATCTGCAATGCTGTGTAGACGGGACGTGTTGTCCCAAACTAATTCACTGCTATATATTTTTGCTGTTTTATAGAGGATATTTCTAAACACATATTTGCAACTTGTGCAGTTTCTTTTTTTTAATAAGGGGAACGGTATCGTATTGTGGCTTTGTTTAAATCTTTCTTAATTAAATGAACATAAATTTCATCTTGTCTGTACAAATGTAAATGGTAACCCTTCAGCACAGAAGGGGTTAAATTGCTTTGTGAATGTATTTTTGGGTATTTGTGTGTGTCTATTTTTGTGTTCCTTTTTTCCCGTTTCAGGAAGCATGCTGTTTGATGACTTATTTTAGACTCTGTGGTGCCTCTGCATGCGTAATTATCATGATAATCCTAACAAATCAAGGACATTAAAACCGTTTATGATAATAATTATGATAATAGTGATAAATGTATTACGTGCAACAAAAACAATGATGATAATAATGATGATGATACTACTACTACCACTACTACTACCACTACTACTACTACTACTACTACTACTACCACTACTACTACCACTACTACTACTACTACTACTACTACTACTAC
>NW_004797952.1:283383-286467 GCF_000002075.1 Aplysia californica | reverse complement strand
AATGGAGCTCGTGAAAATCTATTCTGAGGAAACTGAGAGGGTGATAGGATCGAATATTATTTTTTCTCTCCTGAGGAAATTCACCATAATGCCAGAGAGAGAGAGAGAGAGAGAGAGAGAGAGAGAGAGAGAGAGAGAGAGAGAGAGAGAGAGAGAAAAGGGTGGGTAGGTGGGTGGAAGGGTGGGAGAAAGCTGGAGGGAACGAGATAGTGAGATGGCGATAGGAAGAGAGATATAGAGTGGTTATTGTTATTGAGTTTGTGGGGGGGGGGAGGGTTGAATCGTTAAGAGTAGGTCATTTTCCGGGCCATTAAAGCTCAACGACTGTGTGGATGTTTTCCTTTGAAATATTTTTCTTAAATTAAAAGTTAAGTATTTTGCACCTCTAATTCAGGATTCCGAATGTAGGTGGAGTTGGCGCATGGAAGGCCAAAGCTCGATGAAAACCTGTTGTTGAAAAATTAAGTTTATTGCTTACCGTTCCCTCAGCGATGTCCATAAAACTTCGTGGGTTTAGGGTTTCGAGTGGCCCTGCTCTGTTTTGTCGAAACCATGGGTCGTAAATGAAGCACGCAGAGACGGAATTTATAATGAAGATTGTCGTTTGTTTTTCCACTCGTTCGTTTTCAGAAGAAAACATAAGGCATTCCTTGTGGTGAGCTGGTTCGGTTCGGCCAAACGCCTCCTCCTGGGTGATATTTTACTACCTCAGTATTACAAAGTTCTATCTGCTCAGTACATGTACCAGAGAGTTTACAGTAATACTATAAACTGTAAACCCTCTCTGCATGTACCTAGTTTTGAGAATTTTGACGTCAGAGCTTTTGAGTTTTCCATCGTGCTTAGCTTTTTTCGAATGCATTTCATTGAATATCTTGAAAAAGGCTTCGAATAATCAACCAATTCTAATAGAGTAGATAGAACATTTAGTTTCAGACCTCATGGTCTTAGTAACTCAAAACGGCCAAAAATTAGTGACGGGCGGCTAGGTTCCCGATTATTGAAGGCTAGAAGTCGTAGGAATCGACTCCGAACCCAATTACTTTCTTTCTAATGATGTGATTTCTTCCGGTAGTTACCTGGTTGGCTCCAAACATCCCCAGGATTTAAGATAATCTTGATTTTGGAGTACTACGAAGCATTAACTTTTATTTTTCGAATTTTAAAAAAAGAAAGAAAAAAGATTTTAATGATTAAAGTGACTGGAAACATGATCGGAGGAATCGGTTCCAGACTCGATTCTTTGCCCAGCTCTACCAAAAATGTCAGATAGAACTTTGTAATTCTGAGGTAGCGAATTTTGATGTACACAGATTACAAAATAAACAATTATTTGGTCTTCAGACGTTTTCTTATCTTGAAACCTGTAACTAGCATTAGTGTGTAAATTGGGACTCTCAGTTTTTGCCTTTCTTTTTCATATATCAAACGTTCAGGTGAAACAACTCTTGCAGAGTTCATTCGTCTTATCTTATAGAGATGTCTGGAATGTGAGGGCTCTTCTGGCATGCAGGGCCGGCCGGGGGGAGCCGTTAGTTACATCACTTTTGTGGCTCGGGGGTCTTGGGATGGGTAGCAGTAATTGCTGAGGAAGTTGCAGACACGCAGTGGTGAAAGGGAGACAAGGAATGGGGGAAGGTTATAAGGAAGGGGGTGGGGTGAGTGAAACATTTGGTATTTCTGAATACTTGTTCTGAGAGCATGACAAGGAGTACCGAAAGGGTGATTTTGAGAAGAGGTGGATAGATAGAGATATATTTAAAACAGACAGACAGACAAACAGATAGACAGTCAGGCAGACGGACAGACAGACAGACAGACAGACAGACAGACAGACAGACAGACAGACAGACAGACAGACAGACTGACAGACTGACAGACTGACTGGCAGACCAACAGACAGACAGACAGACATGAAGGCAGACAGGGAGGCTTGTGGAAGGACGATGGGACTGTGGGAAAGGAGGAATCAGAGAGAGACAATCTTCTCCTAGTGCCAGGCTCATTAAGTTATCAATTAGCCCCCAGCCAAACTATCCCAGGGAGGTGTTTGTGGGGGGTAAGGGGTGGGGGTAGGGGATGTTGGGATAGAATTAGGGGCCATGAACGGGGAAGAAGAAGGAGAGGGTTCATTAACCAAGTTCTGCGCAGTGTCAAGGGCGAATGTGCGAATGTGGATTCAGCGTGTCTGAATATTCTCCTCTTTGTTAAAGTCTTTCAGTTCAGTCATCCACAGTCTCCATTCTTTACTGAACATGTTTGATGAGGGGTTATCTTGTCTAACCAGCTCCTTAAGGTTACTTAGAACTGAATTCGATTCCCGGATGGTGAGTTTTCATAAACTTTCTTTTGAGATATTGAATTCCTCTCAGCCCGGGCTGGCCCTGTCAGCCCTATAAATTATCTAAATTGCGTCGATGCGGACGTAAAATACATACATTGACAGAAAAAAACAACAACCATAAAAAACCCACCCAGCTCATATTTTTTTTTAAAACGTACACAGATTCAAATGTGACGTAAATTGAAGCCTTTCATTCCGCACGGGTGACACTTTCTGTTAGCTTTGCGTCACCGCTGTGCTTTTATTCGTTCGGTTAAATCTGTCCCATTCAAAGTGTACGAAATGTCAGTTGTCCGTTATGTTTGACTTTCCCCATTTACCATCGGTTGAGTGCACGAGACTCCAAATCTTCCCTTTAAAGGAGATGATAATAATATTATTTATTTTGTTCTTTTACTTTACAGCCTACACTGTCGGAAATTTTTACCCCAAGCCCAACCAGATAATTTTTCCTCCATTTATTTAAAGTAAACCCAATCACATAACGTTATCTCACGCTCCGTTCGGAATTCATTTCTTCACTTTCTTTACACTTTCTTAGACTCAAAGATGGAGTTTGCAAATTTTATTTGACTGAATTATCATTTTTTTCTAACATTTACGTTGTGTATTCAGTTTTATCTGGATAGGTATAGGAGAGTATTTGATGGGCATTCTTTTTAAGGAGCCCCTTAAGTCTTCATTGATTGTTTAAAAATGCATTAGGCACATTCACAATACACATCAGCTCAAGAAATATA
>NW_004797952.1:273437-281619 GCF_000002075.1 Aplysia californica | reverse complement strand
AGAGAGAGAGAGAGAGAGAGAGAGAGAGGGGAGGGGTAAAGGTACATATGAACAGACAGATTTACATACTTTAAGAAGAGGCAGACAAACAGAAATTGCCTATTTGCAGGGAAGCAAACCTGATAGCTGACTCGCTGTCTAATGAGATCACTCTGAGGGGTGGAGTCTTCTAACCCCCTCGTTTGGCATATGTTCAGATCAGATGTCTATGATGACACAGACAAAAAAACAGGCTGAACTCAAAAGTGATGGAAACAGAGTGCAACTAAGGCTTTACGTGTTCTGAAACGTTGAAGAGCGTGTTTACCATGCGTAGCTTTATTAATAGTAGGTGTGTTGCCAGACATCGCAGTAAGAGCAGCAATTTTTTTCATTATCACCATCATCAGCAGCAGTTTTACACATCACGACTTACGTAAATTTACATATAGCTTTATTATTGTATCAATATTTTCTTTCCTCGGTCCGTGATATTTTGCACTTTTATCTACGGTGATTTAGGAGATGGCGATAAAGCCATGTTAATTCAGAGTATTATGAAATGTGTTTAGATTGATTTTTATATCCCCATCTTTTTTTACCCTCCTTCCATTCCTCTCTCCATCTTTCTTTCTCTGTTTCTCTCTGCGTTACCTTCATCCTATCTGCCTATCATTCACATAAACACACCTTGTCCTAGTAATGCCTGCCTACCTGTCTGCCTGCCTGTCTGTCTGTCTGTCTGTCTGTCTGTCTATTTATCTTTTGATCTACATATTATCTAATACTCTTTATATGTTCAAATTCCTGCTCCTCCGTCTCTCAGAGTTATGGAAATTTTGGACTACATTCGTGAGTTGTATTTCTGGCCTATCCCTGCGTCCATCCCAGTAATCCCTTTAAATAAGGAAAATCATCACAGTTGCTATTCTCCTCCTCTCCTTGAGTATGTTCCCGTCCTTGTTGACCCAGAGGTTTCAGAGTTTAAAAATAGATAAACCACAGAAACGGCAGCTTTTGATGACGTACGTTGAAGAGCACACGCATACCGGAAAGCTTTATTTCTTTTCTCTTTCGTTTTTCGTTTCTGAGTTCTTTTCATTTGGATTTCCTTTGCGTTAACAGAAATACACAGACATATTTAGATAACGATGCGTCACCATTAGCAGTACTCAACCAAGAGTCGTTAGATCTACATAGTATTCGCTCTGAATGTAGATGGATACGCTTTTTGAATATCGGAACACAGAGCATAACATGAAACGTGAACACGCCTTTGAAAACCTGAATATATTAGTCAAATGATATCCAGTCAGCTTTTGACTGTCATGGTTGATAGTTAACAACAAGTGAGGCCTCCGTGCTTCGATTGAGAAACGAATCACTTGCACTTTTTGGCAGCTTATTCACCGTCCATAAAAAAATATTTTATTTGCTTCGCAAACCGCTACAACGCTGTGCAGCATGGCGTGAATGATACTTTCTAGCTAAATTCAATTTTTAGAGAACACATTTTTTTTAGTTTGACGTATCGACCCCCTTTTCGGTGAAAAGATATTACTGAGTAAAAAACCGATAAGCGAAAATATTATTTAATAGGTCTTTTTTGTTATATTATATATTAATACATTTAATTCCTATTTCGTAAGTCTGTCAGTCTGCTTTAACTTTAAGCCCAGGTTTATATCGTAAAAGAAACCTAGATCTAGTTGGACGTTTTGGCAAACATAGAGGCCTATAATAATATAATACGTTTTTTTTACCCACGATTTGATTACCGCGAGCATTATGTCGAGTATTCGTTTTACAAATTAATATCTACATTTTTTTCCAAATTACTTTTTGAAATAAGTAGTGTGAATAGATTATGTCAAAGATTCACGTTTGATTATTTGAAAATTTTAGTAAGATAGGTCATATAATAATATACGACTTAAAACTCGTGTTGACATGGCTGTACCATAGCCAAGGCACAATCCATGTTTCCAAGTTAATGGACTTTCATGGTATTCGATCTCATAATGGTGACGGGTTTCCTTGCAGAAATGATTTGAATCTCTCTCTCTCTCTCTCTCTCTCTCTCTCTCTCTCTCTCTCTCTCTCTCTCTCTCTCTCTCTCTCTGTGTGTGTCTGTGTCTGCCCCCCCCCTTATCTCTCCCCCTCTCTCTCTCTGTCTCTGTCTCTGGATTTTGACAAACTTTCTTTCACGTATTAAATGCTTCAACCAGTACGTGGCTAATCTTTAAAGGTTGGGGTAGCTTGAAACTCTTTGGCTAGAAAAAATTACTCGTTCCAAATCTTTCAACTTTTGGCTGGAGGCCCTGTTGGGCCTGCGTTCAAATCGCTCAGCTCATCTGTAGGTTTCTGTGAACAGCACGAGATGCTCAGGACCCAGGTATGCGTTTGTGTGATCTATTTAGGTCACCTGACCTTCGAGCAGGTTCTACCTGGTGAATCACTCAGAACAGGACACACAATGTCATTGAAGTTGCTCACATGCCGCTCATGGGGGTTTTTGTGTGTGCGTTTAATGTAAATTTACTTTTTGTGAAATGAGCCTGCTATCATTGGGAGACGTGTAGGATAGCTGTGTGGTTTATATAAGTCCCTCACTGTAATTGCTCCACTGCGATTGAGGGGCTAGAGAGGGGAAATAATTATTCCTGGTAAGTAAAAAGGAATTTCGTAAAATGAGAGAAAAATAACACATAGCCAGTTCAGTTAATCTAAAGTAAACATGTATTTTTTAAATTGATTTTATTTAAGAAGTAATAAATTATTAGTGAGAAATTAATATTTTGTTGTTGTCTTCGATAAATAGTCCTCGGTGACGGTATGCTCATAAACATCGCTTTTGACGTCTTCCGCAATGTTGATGAACCTAACATTCTGTTAACAAGTATTTATCGATTATGTTGTGCTTTCCACCAACGTATTTGATGTCATCTCAGATGGAGGCATCGCATGATTTCCAAGTAAATGACTGACCGTCTTTCAACACACCCCATGGATATTGTGAAAATTGTGTTTTACCTGTTCCATGAACTATACGCCAAAAGCAAATTCAACAAACCGGGAACTCAAATGCAGGCGGATTGTTAAGTACAACTTGTTTTATTGTTCATATGTTTGAGTGCTTCATGCATGGTTAATGATATTTTTGTCTTGGCTTTTGTTTTTTGTTTGAACGACTCGAATGAATCACAGTCACACACCTCAAAAGATGAATTTAGCTTAATTCCTGCGAAGAAAAGTGATAAGTCTGGTGACTAAAGAATGGAAAGAACGAAGGAGAAAAAAATAGTTGACAAGGGGGGGGGGGGGGGGCAGAGACGAAGTAGAGATGTACCACCCCCGGATATTCTCGTTAAGACAGGCTAAAAATAGCCATGTACAGGCGTATTTTATCGCTGGCACACTCTGAAAATACACTCTGCGCGCGCGTCGAAGGAGTGAGTTCGTCTGTGTAGACAGGTAAGATGCAGGGGAATCTTGGAGATCTTGGTACAGTTCCGATCATAGGCTGTTCCTTGCTTGCTCTAGTTGAGTCAGACTGTTACAGTGGCTGATAGGTGTTCTTTGAGTATTTTCGGAGTCTTTTATTTTTACAAGGAATAGAAGAGAATGAATTTGTTTCAGCTGTCTTGGTTAAAAGCGAGGGGACGTTAATAACCTGTTACGATCTTACTTTTTTTAAACCTCAGTAACTGTTTTTTTTTTTTTTTTCTTTTTGCCGTTTGGGTACTGGTTGGTGATGTTCTGTTTTTAGAACGCAAACCTTCTATTGTTTGTTAGCTACACTTCCACTCTCTTCCACTTTACTGAAAACATTCCTTGTACACCACTATCATTATTTGAACTGTTTAACATTTTTATTGACTTTGACTTTTCGTATCATTAAGTGAGCAAAATACATTGTACCTTTCGAAACTACTCAGCACTTCTGTCTTTTTTAAAGAAAATGAACAAGAGACGGGAGTTTAAATGTTTCTGTAATTTGCGGACGTCACTTTCTCATCTCAAGTTCGAAGCCCATATAAAACTTCTTTTCCCTGTAGGGAGTATTTGATACGAGCGTCTGATATGAATAGTTTTGGCTAAAATGGTTATTATATATTTTGAATGTTAAGGGAAACCTTAAGTATGTTGACTAACTACATGTGGATGTTCATTTTAGAAGAAAAAAATGAATATACATAGACAAACAAACACATTATGAGAGAGGATACGTTTTACAACTGGGTAACAATATTTCAATGGGTTTATTAAAATTCCAGGATCCACAAACCAATAACAAAAAAACACTGCATCCTGAAAATGATAGCTTTTAAAGATTATGACTTTAAAAATTATAGTTGGGTCCAGCAACGAATGAGATTTGGAATATGATAGTCTGAAGACAAGCTTCTGGGAAATGTGATATCCATTTTGAGAGAAACACCAAGAGAGAAATGGTTGAACCTTATACGGGTTTCGTTTTGCCCTCTTATCCCTCAATTATACATACGGTGCTTAATGAAGGCGTTGATTATTTAATTCGAGTTGTTTTGTCAAGGGTTTGTACACATAAGACCCTGCCTTTTCATAGGTGCAAAGAGCTTTTTTAAATTTTCAGTGTGTAAAGGGCCTGGTTCAAAATCTTGAGTAGGTCTATTGAAATAGTTTAAGCCCTGAACCTTATTTTTCTATCAGTTTTCGCCACCCCTCCCCCTCCCTTTCGCACAGTCACACACTTCTATTACACTATATTAACAGCCACCCAAACGTGTGCCTTGCTGTATGCTGCCTTCTTTCATTCCATGCTTCCTTCTTCTTCGCTTTTCCTTGGATTAAAGTGTTCCGTTTTTAAACGACATAATGTTATTATTTGTGTTTAGTGTTTTGTTTGAAGGGTAGAATCACTATGATAAATTAAAACACCCCGCCCCTTTTTATACCCCCCCCCAAAAAAAAACAACAAAAAAACAAAACAACGAACAAAACAACAACAACTAACAAAAAAAACCTTACAACTTTTGCCCGACAACCGAAACCAAACTGCTTGATTGCGAAACGTAGCCGAGAAACTCGCCCCTCAGTATTCTGTGCAGAAGACCATGTACGTTTGGGGTCGCTCCCTCACCGGCAATCGACGCACGCACTTTTACCGGTGGAGCTGAACCCATGGTGGGCTGTTTTTACTAAATTACATCTTGGAAGTTCTCAGACGTTTCTAGATTTATGCTTTATATAGAAATTCGTGTTACTTCGTTCTTTGAAGAGGCCTGTATTTACAATAAAGTGGTGAGTGTGTAATAGTAATGAACATTTGTTTTTGTTTCTGTAGTGACTTGATACTTTGCGTGTGTTGAACAACTCTATTAGATACAGGGTAGGTGAAAATATCTCATTGTACCGAGTTCAATTAGAACTTTTAAAAAAAATCTCTTTTCTGTTTTGCTCCTGATTTCCCTATAACCTGAGATTGAACGGTTTATATTGCTATAAATTATGTTGTCGGCTTTGACGCAGTGTTCAGGTATGCCCCTTTGACTTTGTGCCGAGAACTCGTTGGAGCAATTCGTCTTCTCCATCAGTGACTCAATGATTGTATAGATTTGTACAGATCCTTCATCTACTCTAAGATATCACAATCGTTTTGATGATAAGCATACCTTTGTCTGGTTAGAGAAAAAAAAAAGAAAAAAGGAAAGGATCGTGCATATATTTTGGATAACTTTTTACCTCGACAAAATATGGTTTAAAAGTGGGCTCAGCGTTTTGACAGTCGGATTTTCCAAGGGCAGAGGAAGACAACAAATATGCATTAATCTATATTATGGTGATAAAAGCTAGCACAAGTATTGGGTGGTTGCACAGAAAATTGTTGCTATTAGTACCATTATGATTAACTACATCAGTAAAATATTTTGTGTGTTCCTGATGCGACAAGGAGTCTATGAGTCCTACGCCCTCCTGTGGGTTTTAAAAACTTGGACCTTAGAAAATCTCTAATACACTTATATCATACTGAATAGACTATGAAGAAACTGATGTACAAAACCTTAGTAGATGCTTACTTAAAATTATGTTAATTAGATGTAATTAGATGCTACCGACTTTGCGAAATAACACAAGCTATATACGGACCCCCCCCCTCCAAACCCCCAACCATCCCCGGTCTTCCCTGCACGTCAGCCTCAGCTTCTTTCTCATAGATCGTTATAAAGTACCGCTGTCAGTTCAAAATGTATGTTTGCTAGGCTCTGAATGCACACACACACACGCTCATGTCGTTCATCGTTCTATGGCACGAAATGTACATTTATCTCTGGTGTATCGTTTGGCTATACATTTCATCGCATTGTTTGAAGAAGAGGTGTTTCTCTTAACCCTCCCTCCCACCCTACCCCACTTTTCCCTACCCCTCCTCTATCCCCACGCCCAGAAAACACGAATAAGGCTTGCTGTCATGCCGAGGGTGTTTGCTCCGTCAGCTGCTGCTGTCTTCTCTCATGTTTACCTCTCTCATAATTACAGTTAACGTTCTGGCGTATTTCTGTAATCCTTCTTCTTTTATAGAGTGTTATTTTAATCATAATATATTATATTCCTTTTTAGAGTGTTGTTTGAATCATAATATTCTTTTTTTTTTGCCAAAGATGGCCGTCATCCACTATTATATTATGGCCTGACTCACTTTATACTTTAACCCAACAACATTATATATATTCTTTTACTGATTTCTTCCTGGCCTTGGCTTTGCCGTGGAGTTTAAAAAGTGACGTTCATTGTACGTATACACGCTCGGGTGTGTGTCTGTGTGTGTGTGTGTGTGTGTGTGTGTGTGTGTGTGTGTGTGTGTGTGTATGTATGTATGTGTGTGTGTGTGTGTGTGTGTGTGTGTGTGTGTGTGTGTGTGTGTAAGAGAGAAAGAGAGAGAGAGAGAGAGAGAGAGAGAGAGAGAGAGAGAGAGAGAGAGAGAGAAAGGGAGAGAGAATGAGAGTAGAGAGAGAGTTTGTGTGTTTCTTTCTGTAAGGCAGAGACAGAGAAGTGTAGGACCGGGGAAGAAGAAGAAGAAGAAAAAGAAGAAGAAGAAGAAGAAGATGAAGAAGAAGAAGAAGAAGAAGAAGAAGAAGAAGAAGAAGAAGAAGAAGAAGAAGAAGAAAGTAACAACACCAACAACAACAACAAACCATCATATTAATCATCAACAACAAAATAGCAACATCAAATTTAATATGAGATTGAATATAAAAAGTGGAGATCAGAACTGAGAGAAAGACAGAGAGAGAGAGAGAGAGAGAGAGAGAGAGAGAGAGAGAGAGAGAGAGAGAGAGAGAGAGAGACAGACAGACAGACAGACAGACAGACAGACAGACAGACAGACAGACAGACAGACAGACAAACAGAGACAGACAGAGACAGAGAGGGTGAGACAGATAGATAGATGGATAGATTGGTAGATAGATAGAAAGATAGAGGGAGGGAGAGAGATAGAGGGAGGGAAACAATTGCAAGGGAGAAAACTGATTATTACGGATCAGTTATTTAAGGTTCGTCTGATAACGTCCCTTATTCTATGTGTTGGCCGAATGTTCTTCCAAGAGAAAAATCATTTTCGAGAAGTGTGAATTTCAATATGCATTGTATAATAAAAAATATGTTTGCAAGAGTTTGCAGACTTTCTCCCGTCTTGCAAATGATGGTGTCTAAAACAACATTACTGAGTCTATAGTACACATACTCCGACGTCTCATATCGCGCCGCTCACCGAATTGACTCTATTAAAAGTTAAAAACCAGAGCCGCTGGCTGCACAATTTTCGTCATCAAACGCATGTTCTCTTTATACTGTGTTTTATTTTAAGCAAAGAAAATGTAAACAATTTCTTTTTCTTTTTTTTTTCTTTTCAGATTTAGGATATGAGCTGACGAACTTCCTAACTTGTGTTTCTGCTTTGAAGTGTGTGGATTACATCAAGCTCTTGTGACGACAAAATTCACCAACGCTACGAATTCCCTGTCTGTGAACTGCCTCATTGTCATCGATCAGTGAAAACGTCGACTACGGAATACCGTTTGCGTCTGAGAAACTGAATTTCCTGTGGCTGGCATTGCTCCAATCAAATCAGTATGGCAACACGAATCCCCATAAATAAGGATAACTACAATTTTGAAGATAGGCAAAAGAAAATATGGGAAGATATGGAGAAAGATATGGA
>NW_004797952.1:264616-269724 GCF_000002075.1 Aplysia californica | reverse complement strand
GATAAATATGATGGTAAATTACCATTCAAACATTTGTGACATAGGGTGGCCAACTTGTACACAATCCTTTTCTCAACAGGTAGCCAATGCAATGTCCGTAAAAGAGGTTTAGCTGAGTCTAGCTTTCTTTTCTGTAAAACTAAACGTGCAGCTTTGTTTTGGACAGTGTGAAGTCTTTTAATTTTCTCCAGTGATAATCCTGACAACAAGGAGTTACAATAATCGAGTTTTGATAAAATTAAGCTAGTTACTAGTAAAGGAGTATACTTAATATTGATCAGATGACGTATTTTACTAATTGTTCTTTTTTCTAAATACATGCAGCTGATCAGATGATTTTCTTTAGCCGACATTGACAAAATGGAATCAAAATAGATCCCAAGATTCTTAACTTTTTTTGAAAATGCAATTTTTGCATCACCAATTGTCATGTGATCGTGGTCAACCTCTTTAACAGACTTTGCATTGCCTGCCAGAATGACTTCTGTTTTATTATCATTCAACATCGATTTGTTTTTGTTCATCCAGTTTTTCACTAAGGCAATACAATTTTCAGCACTATGGACAAGTTCATCTAAGTTGGTAAACAACGTTGAACCATAAATGTGGGTATCATCAGCATAGAAATGGTACTTTAAGTCTTACTCAACTATTTCCTTTACAAGTGGTTGAGTATGAATGGTGAACAAAACTGGACCGAAGACTGAGCCCTACTTAAGAGCATGATCTGATGACTTAAACTCTTTAATAACAACAGACTGGTATCTACTTCGACATTTTCCGCCAAATTTCCCATGCCCTTAAATGTTGACCCCTAATAACTTACTATGTTTTTCGCTCCTGATGTCGCGGTGAAACAACTATGGCCCCACTTCCAGAGTGGGGACCCTCACATGTACGTAGTCGATCAAATACGTTTCGAAGAGGGGGTTCAAGTTTTCTTTTAGCATGGCGTCGGTTGCCTTGTGGTTAGGCTACCGGACTTGTAATCATACGGTTGCGGGTCCTGGGGGTTCGAGCCTCAGTCCCGACGTTGTGTCATTGAGAAAGGCGCTGTACACGAAATGTTCCTCAATTCACCCATGTGGGAATGGGTACACTGTCATAGACAGCGAAAGATGTTGTCAGTATCTTAGTGTTTTAGCGCCTAAAAATGCCAGCTTGCACTATATGCTTCCCAGGGAGTTAGCAATATTTCAGCATGCTATTAGGTCTGCTGGCATAATAATATAGATTGTAAAGCGCATAGAGCTGGCTGTTGAGCTAGAATTTGTGCGATACAGTTGATGCTATGTATTGATTATCACTCATTTTTTAAATCCTAATTTTGCTCCTCAACAGTGAATGGGAAAGTGAAATCGACAAGATGCGGAAAGAGTTCTTTTTGCTGAACCCCGAGAGGACAGATTTCCACAGCGTTGAAAGTACCCCGAGCTCCCGGCTCCCTGCGCGGATTGCGGAGGCTGATGATGGGAAGCCAGTCATTGAGAAAGACGAAAATGGACATCCTGTGTTCAAGGTGTGTTCACTTGAAACTTTATCGTAGTTGTTGTTGTTGTTGTTGTTGTTGTTGTTGTTGTTGTTGTTGTTGTTGTTGCTGTTGTTGCTGTTGCTGTTGATGATGATGATGTTCTTTTGATACTGCTGCTGCTCCTGCTGTTGCTGCTGCTGGTGATGATGATGATGATGATGATGATGATGATGATGATGATGATGATGATGATGATGATGATATTGAAGATGATGATGATTTTATTAATGTTAATTTTGTTAGAGTGATGTCATTCATGTTCTTGTGGATGTTTTGTTGTATCTGCTATTGCTTCAAATTGTCATATTGTTCGCTCTTTACGGCAAATTCCTGGACTTGGTATGAAGTTTTATGTCTGCGTGAAAGGTTCAATGTGTTCTATAGAAAGGAGTTTCCTCTATGTGATCTGAAGAAGAACCCTTGTGAAGATTTAAAGACAATAATATGTAGGAAGGTTTTTAAAAAATATTTTGGCTATGTTTATTTTATGCGAATCAAGCTCTCTATTAGTTTTTTTACTGTTTGTATATGAACGATAAGCATAGACCTTTAGAACGCTTGCTGAGGGTCGTATAGGATGCAAATCAACTTGCTCATCTTTGGAAAAGTGTAGCTTGGTAGAAGAGACGTGAAAATTTTGAAAGAAGAGAAACGGTGGACTAGAGATCAAAGAAATGAGTGTGTGTGTATGTCTGTGTATGTGTATATGTGTGTGTGTGATGTGTGGAGTGGTGGGGGGGGGCGCTGTGTGTGTGTGGTGGTGGTGGTGTGTGTAGGGGGGATGTGTGTAGTGTGCGGGGGATTGTGTGTGTTTGAATGTGTATGTGTGTGTGTGTACATGTAAATGTGTGTTCACGTTTGTTATGTGTTTGTGTGTGTATGTGTGTGTTTGTGTGTGTGTGTGTGTGTGTTTGTGTGTTCAAGTAAATATGTGTTCATGTATGTTATGTGTTTATGTGTGTGTGTGTATGTATGTGTGTGTATGTGTGCATGTTTGTTTTGGATTCATGCCTGCTGTTTGTGATTGTTCCCATCAACTTTTGGAATAGAACACATTGCAACATTGTAAACACAATGCATTTTTTTCACCCAGGTTCGCTTCAACATGAGGGACTACAGCCCTGAAGAGATCAACGTGAAGATGGACACCACAAAGATCATGGTGTCAGCTCGGCATGAGGAAAAAGGTGGAGGGTCATCTGTCAGTCGGGAGTACAACAGGGAAGTGAACATTCCTCGTGATGTTGATCCTCTTGCGCTGTCCTGCACTCTGAATCCAGATGGCTACCTGGTTGTCCATGCTCCACTCCCCACCCCGAGCTACCATGCTATCAAAGATTCAACAGGGGCTACCCATAGTCCACCGGGAGTAGTTAAGTCATCATCAAGCTACCAGACCTCTTCCTCTTCCACCCTACCGAAAGGCGCCTCACTCAGCAACCAGATCCCTCCCCCAATGTATTCACCTCGTGATCAACAGCAACAGCAGCAGCAAACTCGAGTGCACACTATTAACCAACAGCCTCCTATGAGCAGCATCAAACAGCCCAACGCGTTTGCCCAGTCCAGTTTGTTTAACCAATCGGATAGCATGGAGCACCCAGATCACGTGGTCCCTTCCTATAAGCCTCCTGTCGACCTCAGCAAATTCGACTCAATGATGGAAGACCATGGCCCTCGGCTGACCCCACAGTTTCAGTCGTCTCAGCTTCACTCGGCTCCAGCCTCACACTTAAGCGGTTCATCCACTTTGCCCAAATCATCTCCTTTTGGTTCCTTGAGCTCGACGTTCCCCACGGGACCCATCTCTAGCCAGGCACAGCTCAGTACTCCAATGGTCACCTCACAGGAAGGCAAGTTCCAGCTCACAATGCCTATCGACGACTACAAACCAGAAGAGCTGACAGTCAAAACCCAGGATGGAAAAGTCATAATTTGTGCTAAACGTCAGATTACAAGTGGCAACCGTAACCAGACATCTGAGATGAGTCGAGAACACAGCCTGCCTGATAATGTTGATCCTTTGACTGTGAAGGCATTCTTCACGGACACTAACAACCTAATCGTTGAGGCACCGTTCAAGAGATGAAGTTCAGGTTTTAATAATTTGCAGTAACAAAAGTGAGGGGAGTTCAAGTGTATTGTGGTGTCCTCTTTCTAGAGTAAAACATTCTTTTTTTTTTGCTGAATGTAGCACCATGTTCCATTTTCTCCAAGTTTTGAGAGTAAGCATCCTTTTCAAATCTCTTGTTGCCTTGCCATTTTCATAAATTCAAGAGAAACAGACTTTCTTACCAAGAAGGTAAAATCATACAGCCACATCATTCATTAAAAAATTGTTACTCTTTGTAATCATTTTGTTATATATGACATACTGAAACATGAAAACTATCTTTGGTAACTGTGTGTTAGAGGAACATACTGCTATTATTTCAGGATTTTAATAAGCGCTGATGATCCTGTAAGGCAAAGCTTGCTTTTACTCCTTAATTGTTTTTCTGTGGTGAGATACTGCCACATTGTAAATTGCCATATCTTTTATATTCCTCCATACTCCAATGTTGACCACACCTCTTAGTTTTTTGGGAGATTTTTTCGCGTATCATGTGTATGTGTATAATACATCTTATATGTGTCAACTTTACTTTATAAATCCAATTCCTATCTATTGTGAGGCATTGTGGTGAAATCAGGCGCTCATTAAAGTAATGAAATAGAAGAAACAGGCATTTTTGCAATTTTTATTCAATTTTTGTTTTTTGTCTCAACACCTTTAATGTCCCTTGAAAAAACATTTCCGTTCGAATTTGACTGAAAAATGTGGATTAAAAGCACAAAATATTTAAGTTATCAGTTTTAAAGGACTCTCAAGCTATTGAAGTTACCGAACTTTGGCGGCCATTTTCTTGCTAATTTTACCACTGAAATCAGGCGACCTTACCTATTTCAATCACAAATATCTCTACTTCTATATAAGATAGATGGGTATTATTTTAACCAAAGAAAGACAAATAAACACGCTTTATGATAATACCAACAACTCCATATGCCCCAAAATTGACTAGTGCCTGATTCCACCTCGTTGTGACACAATTGTAAACTTTTTTTTTAAAAGATGGCACAACTTGTTACAATGATCAGAAAGCAGATATGACAGATTCCAGCCCTTTTTATGTGTTTTGAATTCAATTGAGATGGCTCTTCTTTACTTTCATTAGTAATACCAGATTTTGCCAAATTGCTGCACTTATTTCTTTTTTCATCAATTCTCTCCTAACACCCACCCCCAAAAAAGAATATAAACAATATATTACACAAATAACAAGACTTGTAGTAAAAAATCTAGGTTTCATAGAGAACTGCAGTGTGGATTTTCCTGGTTTGAATGGTCCAGCTGCTTGTTTTAAGGATTTTCAAGGTTCTCTCACCACTGTCTATTGTGTGACAGTTAGATGCATCACAATCCCATGCCTGAGACCTGATTTCAATTCCTGAGTGGGAAGAAATTTATATGGAGTCGATGGGGACTTAAAAACACTACCTTTAAAACTTATAACTTTAAAGGTCCCTCCCCTCT
>NW_004797952.1:251075-263689 GCF_000002075.1 Aplysia californica | reverse complement strand
TGTGTGTGTGTGTGTGTGTGTAACTTTGTGTGTGTGTGTGAGTGTGTGGGTACCTGTGCATGTGTGAGTGCGTGTGCGTGAGTGTGCATGCGTGCGTGTGTATGTATATGTATATGTGTGTATGTGTTTGTTTTGAAATGGGTTTTTTTTGTAATGATGTCTGTTTGTTTGTTGTCTTTTAGGGAGGGGGTGAATATAAGAAAAATTTAGGCCTTATGAGATTTTTGTACATATTAGTAGGCCTACCTCTAAGTATGGGTGGTGCATGTACCGTGTAAGGCTTTTACATTATGAAGCCCAGTTATAAATTATGTCTTTAGGCTTGATTGTTTTGTAGTACATGTGAGTGTGGAGTGTGCTTATGTTGGCAACATATATATGAATGTGTTGTCTAGTGTGTTACTGCAAGCACATGTTTGTGTGTCCATATGTGTATGTGTGTGCATGTGTGTGTGTGAGTGTGTGTGTGTGTGTTTGTTTGTGTATGTTTGTATGAGAGAGTATGTGTGTGTATGTATGCATGCTTGTGTGGGCCCTGTTTGTATACAAAGTGTGAGTATCTTTGCTTTGACTTTTCCTTTTTCTTGTGGATTGTCCCAGTGCCAAGTACAGTTTCTTAACCTGTTTGTGGTTGATTTTAAAATCCCCCTACTGATGGAGTTAATATTTCTCATGTCAATGTACAGCAGTCCCTTTCACTTTTTAGCTGTTTGGAGGGACATCACCTTGTAGGCTATACACAGTTAAAAGGTCCAATTGTGCTGGGATAACGCACTCAAGCCTTTTCCCATGTATTTAAGGGATGCCCCGCTAGCCCTGCGGACTATCCCTGTTACTTACGAGATGCACTTTATCGATCAATATCTCCGATACTTTTTTGGTTAGCCTACAAGCTGCTGGAAGTGTCAAACGAACAGTGGATCCAATTGTTTTATATCGTTAAAAATTTGGTGAAGTTATGTTCAATACTTTTTGAGCTGTAATGGAATAAGTCACCCCCGCTTTGCGATTGATGATTTTCATTACAAACTGGGTGCAAAATAAAAATAGATAAAATGCGTGACCCCATGACATTGCAATTTCAAGTATTGATAAAATAAAAACTATTTAGACAAATCAGATGCAGTTTTCTATTTATGTGAGAGCATTTCCTTCTTTCTTTTGCTGCTTGTTTTTTAAAAAATTATAATTAGCTTTCACTGCCTTTTTGTGGTTAACGATTCAATATACCCCAACACTGTCAAGCTGCAATGGTTATTGGATGAAAAATAGCTCCAGCCTCAAGTGAGTTAAGCTTGTTGTTAAACAGGAACAACAAATAGCCTAAAGGTTTGAATGCTGTTATAACAAGTTCAAGTTTTATTTTTTCCCTTCATACAATTCTTTCCATAGCCTACAGTTTTCACTATGTTGATTTGAGGCAAAATCTTAAGAATATGTGCTGTCGATATATCTAATGATTTATTTCAATTTATTTTTGTCATGAACAGGTGGGAGGCTTACTGGAAACCTGGACAATAATTGCTGGTTTATATGTGAACAGTAGGGCCTACTTTTTTTTCCTTTTTTGCTGTCTCTGGAATATGTGTGCTCAGCCTGACCTTTTTATATGGTTATGAAGCCATGATCATTCTCATCATCATCAATTTCTTATGGTGGGTAATTGGTGGGTGCTCTGGCTGTGGTTTGCTCCTTCTTTCCTGTCATCCACATCTCTCCTCCTACTTTTCTTTGTCCGTTACTCGCTAGTTTTTGGCACTATTGTGACCTATTTTGGGTTGCAAATGCTGAGAATCTCTTTTTTAAATTAAAAAAAAAATTATTTGTTAACAACTTTGTACATCAAAATGTTTTCGAAATGTTTATAATTTGTTTTCAATTCTGATTGGAAAGTTAGTAAAAAAAAAATAATTTTTAAGACCTTTATAGCTAAGCATAAATATTAGTTTAGAACTCAGACAAATAATTTACAAGCACTAATAACAGGGAAAATTGTTTTATATAGAGCTAGTTGTTAAGTGTAGCATAGGCACACACACTTAAGTGACATAATGTGTACAATACCATCTGTCCTTATTTGTTACTAGTTTTTACTGTCTTACTTCATATTTGAGTACAATTAATACAGGATCGCCCTTCATTGCTCCAAATTCTCTATTGTATCAAGGCTGCAAATTGCAAAATTGTTAATTTACATTGTCTTTATTCCTGCTGACAGGAAAGAAAGACATTTGTTTTGTGGCATTTGCTCATTTCTATTTTTAATTTTTTTTTTGGTGAGGTAAACCATTGGCAAGTATGCCTACTCAACCCTGAGCATATTATATAGGCCTGTATATGGTTCTGCATGATTATTTTTCTCCTCTGTAAACTGCAGCCTGGTCTTCCTGACTACACTCATAGCTGCCAGTTGTAACGTAGCCTACTCAAAAAGCTGTAGACCTAAACTCAGTTTATATCTCTATTAAGCATACTGGCCATAATCTTGCTGTGGTCAGTAGAATGATTTTTTTTTGGTTTAAATTTTGAGTTTTGTAAAAGGATAACCTTTTAAAAGCTTCATTTTATCACATTAATAAGAGCTCTGAAGGAATTCCAGTAGGTAAGAAATGTTGGATTTTTCCCCTTGCTGTCTCACCTATAAGCTTGATACCCCTCAAGGAGGGGAAACTGTCAGCTATCAGTATCTTTCACTTGAAATGTATGTCTTAGAACCTGGGCTGAAAGTCATTGGCTATAGCAAATCTGCCCACCTCTTAAATGAAATTAACTAGATCTTAGGTATAGAGGGACATTGAAGTGTGGCAAAATCAAATTTTCCTTTTCTCTCTGTTTAGTTTTTCAATACTGTTTTCAAGTGTGCATATCAACGTTAATGTAAGTACTTATTGATCTGAAAATAGCCTGAAATTAATAGTCAAAAATAGTTGTATTGTATCATTCGGAAAATTATGTCTCTTTTAGTTCATGTTTTAAAAAAAAACAGGTGCATATTATGTAATACAAAAGACAATATTGTCAGTGTTGTTGGGTTTTCTTTGTCTTAAAGCAGGTTCATTGTCTTGGTGCTGAGTGGGAGGACTATCTCCCCTGTCTATATTTTTATACAAATGATGCAAACTTTTATCATAATATTATTATCTACTATCAGCCCTTGAAAAGTTTTTTTATTTTTTTATTTGGTATTTTAATCTCTCTCTTAAAACTGTAGAGTGTTTATCTCTTTTTTTTCATATTTATTATTTTATGTATACATCTCACTTGCTTTTTAGCAGTCTGTTTAAATTGTTGTATAGTTTTTTTAGATTCTTAGTTTCATTTTATCAATTTTCATTGCATCTGTCCTTGTGCTTACTCTATAAGTTGTATGTTTTATTTATACACTTGTTCATAGATTAAAGTAATAAATTGTGATGCCAAACAATAAATATGAATTGTGCGTCTTCTGGGCATTTTTCATTGTACCAGTATGAAGTTTTCATTACTTACTCATACTTTCTTTTTGTCTTAAGAGTCATTCTTCACCTTAATCTATTCGTTTGTCTTTAACTTTTCTCTATAAAATAATATGTATGGTTTATATCATTTAAAAGAAAAATGAAAATGGTATATATCAGAGGAAAATCAATGGATATCTAAGAAAAGTTGATCTGACAGAAACAAATAGACATCAGACTGGCATCTCTGTGGTGTAGTGGTCAGGCTTTCCTCTGGTACAAATAGGAGAGGAGATACAAGTTCGATTCCCAAGTTGGGATACCTTTTATCAAGTATCTCAGTCTTTTTGTCGGGATGTTGTATGCTTCTCAGCCCAGGTTTGCATGATAGTCAGAGTCCGACTCCCAAATGGTAAATGATCTCAATTATGTCGATGGGGCTGTTAAACATCTACATTAAATTTTTTTTTAAACAACATCATATCGAACATAGAAAGTAACTGTCATATAATTCCTCGCGGGAGAGAGATAGAGACAGACAGAGAGAAAAAAAAAGAGGGAGAGAGAGAGAGAGAAGGCGGAGAGGATGGGATAAAGGGAGAGAGAGAGAGAGAGAGAGAGAGAGAGAGAGAGAGAGAGAGAGAGAGAGAGAGACAGGTAAAGAGAGAGAGTGTGTAAGTGTATATATGTATGTATGTATTATTTGTAGTATGTATGTATGTATGTATGTATGTCTGTCTGTCTGTCTGTCTGTCTGTCTGTCTGTCTGTCAGTCTGTCTGTCTGTCTGTCTGTCTGTCTGTCTGTCTGTCTGTCTGTCTGTCTGTCTGTCTGTCTGTGTGTGTGTGTGTGTGTGTGTGTGTGTGTGTGTGTGTGTGTGTGTGTGTGTGTGTGTGCGTGCGTGCGTGTATGTATGTATGAATGTATGTATGTATGTAGGCCTATGTATGTAGGCACCCTATATATATGTGTGTGTGTGTGTGTGTATGTATGTGTGTGTGTGTGTGTGTGTGTGTGTGTGTGTGTGTGTGTGTGTTTTAGAGAGGTGTTAGTTTGAGAGACAGAAAGGGGGGGGGGCGTAGAATGGAAGAAGAGGTTGAGCGAGAATAGCAATATAAAGGGATGAGTAGGAGATGGAAAGAGATACGATAAGATTATATTTGATCTCCACAAAGAGATACGATAAGATTATATTTGATCTCCACAAAGAGATACGATAAGATTATATTTGATCTCCACAAAGAGAGATACGATTTGCTGCTGCTTGGCAAACTTACTGTACTCTAGACAGTGTACTCTGACGTATGCCCGATTCACCATGGGACGTGCAGCGTTAGAGCCACAAAAGAAGGCAAGTTACAAAGTCGTAATCTACTGCAACGAAACTGGTGTTATTTTTAGAATAACGACAGTTTTTATACAAGTTGAATTACTTCCGAAACAAAACACGTTTCTACTTTCACACTTTGGACGTTATATCGCGGCACAACCCTTCGTCCACGCCGTGGGAGATGGAAACAGGACAAAGTAGGGGATAGCTGGGTCTGAGTGAAGTACGGTGTGACTGTATGTCACTGAGGTGTTACGCTAAACGTGAAGGCCGACCCGGGTCACCCTGAAACGTTGCTGGCCAACGGGGCTCTAGTGAAACTGCGACTGGTTTCGCAGGCCGGCAGTGGATATCAATATTGCTCAAGAAAATAAAAGGAGACACAAACGGACTGATCAAAACGGAAAACGACATAGCGAGGAAAACGGACAACGAACAAGAAAAAATGAAAAAATTTGGGACCTGGAACATTTGCAGCTTGACAAGCAAAGAACCTTAGATAATGGAGTTCATGACCCAGAACAAGATCTCCATCATGGACATTACAGACATCAGGAAAAAAGGGACAGGTACAAAAGAGATCCACTCCAACTTTGTCCTTTTTTGGAGCGGGGTAAGAAAAGAGCAAAGAGCTGAACACGCTGTGGGTTTCATCTTATACCCTGACAAAGCAAAGGAAATAATGAATACAGACCTCATTTCAGGAAAAACTCCTCTAAATCAGCATTAGAGAGGGCAAAAAGACCACAAACTACATTCAGGTGTATGCACCGTGTAACGACTCCTACTCAGACGAAGAAAAGGACCCTTTCTTCGAACAACTCTCGGACTTAATTAGCAGCATCCCAGAAGAGGAAGACCTTTATGTAATGGGAGACTTCAACGGAAGAGTCGGAGAGAGAAGAACACCGTGGACAAAACACCTGGGTCCACACAGTGACCACAGAACACCATGCAATTATAATAGCAACCATGTATTGGAACTGTGTGCAGAGCACGACTTATTCATCACCAACACCTTCTTCCAACACAGAGCCTCTCAGAACTACACCTGGTACAGATGGAACAACATCAAAGTCTCATCACATATCGACTTCATATAAGCGAGATCTCGAATGCGGATCATAATCACAGACTCAAGAGCCATCCCCAATGTATGCCTGAACACAGACCACTGGCCAACCATCACAATGTGACCACCAAGAAATAAATAAAACCAAATAACCATAAAAGACAGCAAGAGAGACTAAATATGCACTAACTCGGAGATGATCAGGTGCAGGCTCAGATCAGATGCACCCTAAATGAAAAGCTAGGCTCTGTCAACTCTACAATACTAACAGTAGAGGGAGCTTGGGACACCTTCAAAACAACTCTCCTGGACAATATGAAAGAAGTCTGTGGTTACAAGAAGACGAGAGGAAAACACAGAAAAGCAACAACCTGGTGGAACGAAGACGTTACGGATGCTATCAGAGACAAAATAGACTGTATAATGTATGTGTGAAGTAAAAAAAACGAAGAAGACTACATTAAATATAGACTTGCAGGAAGACACAGCAAGAAAGTCGTTATAACATCAAAAGAAAAGTCATGGACCCAGTGTGGCGAAAAGCTAAGTGAAACCTGCAAGACCTAACCAAGAGAGTTCTACAATGTGAAGACAATGAGAGTGAGGGACGAACCCTAAGTACCCACCACTGTCATCAACGAAACTAATGGAGAAACTTTTCACGAAGAGAAGTAAATAATAAAGAGATGAGAACAGTGGCGGGGCGCCATTGGTGCAATTGGTGCAAGCGCTCCACCTAACTCTGGCCTTCCTTCACCCCCCTCCCCCCTTTTCTAATTATTCTAAACAGTCAGAGCAGTCAGTGCTCTAGATCTACATACTAGTACTAGCCTATATCCTTGCGATCCGTCACCCGCTGGCTGCGCGCGCGCCAGTGAAGAGACAGACCGCGAGAAACGGCACTTCTCGTCGATAATCTGTCAGTTTACCGATGACCAGCCGTCGGTTAAACTGTCAGTTTGTCGATCAGCGAACTGTACGTCTAAATGGGTCTTTATGCTCGTCGCACCGCTTGCGGTCGTGTCTGTTGGGAGCAAACAAAATCTTTGCACCAAAGTTATTTTTTGTCATTGGAGAGAAATCTAGGTATCGTTCTTCCCGCACAAGAAGAAAGGTGCGTGAAACTCCTCCTTGCAGCACCAATTTGGTGCAAGCTAAAAATTTGATCCAAGTTTCCGCTAGGCTAGCATCTACTACCCTAGAGTCTACGGTAACTCAATGAAAAATTGGTATCGAAATTGTTGTCTCCCTCTTTTGTGTAGCAAGTCCTATTAAGGTTAAGGTACATTTTCAAATTGTGTCTGGTTGCTGGTGCTGCACGAAGTAATTAGAAATCTTTAAATCTTCTCAGATTGTGAGCATAGTGAGTTGTTAGTATTGTTTCACTTTATTGCAGCTTTTATGCGGTTTCATCTAGAAACAGTTGTAAATATCGAAAGATGTAGATTACGGGATATCTTGCAAATTCTAACTGACTTTCTCTAGAAATCTAGATGAATCACGTTAACGCTTTGCTTCTTGTGCCATTCAGCAGGCTACAGTTAGAGGAGAAAGTGCGTATAAAAGAGCTTGGTCCTCAATAGCCGCGGGATTTTGAGCTCAAGAATAATGTTCGCTCTTTTTCCTGTGCGTGGTATGATAAGTATGAATGGCTTACGCTGAGTTTGTCCAAACAGAAATTGTACTGTTTCCATTGTCTGCTTTTTACTGATCGATCAGACACTGACAAGGATTGGTCATCAACCACACTCACTGTCTATTTGCCTCTCTCTCTCTCTCTCTCTCTCTCTCTCTATCTCTCTCTTTCTCTCTCTCTCTCTCTCTCTCTCTCTCTCTCTCTCACACACACACACACACACACACACACACACACACACACACACAAACTCGCACAGAGAGACTCGCAGAAAGCAATAGAAAGAACAGACCACACCAGAGCGCCCGCCTACCGCTCATTACAATTTTGATAGTAGCTAGTAAGCATATTGCCCATTTGTTCACTTTCCAATTATGCACCACCTTGTCTGCAACCCACGCAACGCCATTGGATGGGAAGAATATTTTCAAGAACTACTAAACCCATCAGGAGTACAGGCACAAAACACACAGTGCCCCTTCACCGCCAACTACCCAGAGTACTCAGAATCTACCATCCTGGAGAGTGAAGTGAGAGAAGCACTGAAGACTAGTCTAAAGAACAAGGCAGCTGGAGACGGTGGCATTACAACCGAAGCCATCCTTGCATGCGGTGAAACCGGAATACATTGGCTTACAATCATCTTCCAGAAAGCCTGGAAAGAGAGAAAAGTACCAGCAGACTGGCAAAATGCAATAGTGGTGCCAATATGGAAGAAAAAGGGCCGCTAGAAAGACTGCAACACCTACAGAGGCATATCTCTTCTCAGCCACGCGGGGAAAATGTATGCAAAGATCCTAGAGAGACGCACTCTCGAAAAGCCGAACATCTTCTCATAGCCCCCCAGTTTTGTTTTAGAAAAGGAAGAGGGTGCACTGATGCAATCTTCGCCCTCCAACAACTGTGTGAGAGGGCTTTGGAATACTACCAAAATCTCCATCTCGTATTTGTGCATCAAGAAAAAGCCTTTGATCGAGTAAATAAAAACAATCTATGGAAGATCCTGGAGCAGTGCGACATCAAGGGACAGCTGCTAGACAACACCAGGGCTATCTATGCCAGCAGCAGAAGCGCAGTCTGCGCAGTCTGCACTACCAGTGGAACATAGGACTGGTTTCCAGTAACAACCGGAGTCAGACAGGGCTGCAATCTCTCCCCTCTGCTCTTCCTGATCTACATGGACCAGATTACAAAGGAGACCAATCCAGACCCAAAGGCACTCGACGAACTCATGTTTGCAGACGACCTGGCAATGATGAACAACAAGACCCAGCTACAGGAGCATATGAACTAACTAATTGTGAGCTGCGAGAAATATGACATGAAGATCAGTATTAGCAAGACCGAAGTCATGGCAATTAGCAGGAGACCAGACAAAGTGGATATCAACATCAATAGATCCCAACTAAAACAAAGCAGCGAATTCAAATACTTTGGCAGCATTTTGACAGAAAATGGAAAATTAGATTGAAAAACAGAGACTAGATGCCAGAACGCCAACGCAGTCAGCTATCAACCCGGCCCTCTCCTGAAACATCCCAATATCCCCCCGAGCACCAAGACGAAACTCGTCCACGCCATTTTCCTTCCAACACTCACATATCAGTGCAAAGCATTGTCCCTAACAAAAATCCCTAGAGAAGAAACTAACCACACGAGATGAAATGCTTAAGAAGAGCGGTCAACAAAACAAGAAGAGACTAAATTTAAAAAATGAATTCGTAAGGGAGACCGTAGGAGCAACACCAGTCCGACCACACAATGAAAAACAAAAGTTCAAGTGGTTCAATTCGGACACCTTACGCGGATGCCCTCAAACCATCCAGCTCTGAGAGCATGCAACATTAAATATGCTGGATGGGGATGGAGAGCCAAAGGGAGACCAAGACGACGATGGAGTGAATCTGTGGCAGACACCCTCAGACCTCACGGGATGTCCCTCCTACAGGCCACTCGCCTTGCTGCAGACAGACGCCTGTATCTCCCCACGACACCCACCGGTACAAGCGGAAGTAAAAAGTAAAGTAACGCGGCACATAATCGCACGCTTCGGGGTGCAGATTTTAATGAGCGAAGAGAGGCGACCATGACAATGCCCGGTCAAGGAGTTCAAGTCCAAGTCTATGACGGATTCCTATCGCCTTCTATTACGAAATATGACAACTTTCTCCGCACAGTTTCGACAGAGTGTGGATTTTGAGACGAGTTCATGCCCTGAATCTTTTGAGTGTTTGGTCAGTGGCTTTGGAACATACCGGGCAGATGCCTTAGGATATCCGGCTCTTCATACAACAAGTTCATACAATCTTGCTGAATTTGTAAGGTTCTTCTTCTACTTCTTCTTCTTCTTCTTCTTCTTCTTCGTCGTCTTCTTCTTCTTCTTCTTCTTCTTCTTCTTCTTCTTCTTCTTCTTCTTCTTCTACTGATTGTCATTTGAATATTTTCAGAGGCCACTGGCACTACGATGCTGTCTTTCTTTCCAAGAGAGACACATACCGATACAACTTTCCTGAGTTTTCCACTCCTGTTGCATTAAGTAATTCACACTGCTTTCATCTTCGTGTACACAAAGACCCTATCTGAGATGTCGGCGTTCTCACAACCCCTTATTGTCCTCCATTTACTTTGTCGGACATGATACTGTTTTGAATGGTATGGCATGAACGATTGAATGGCATGGTATGGTATGGTATAGTATTGCATAATATGATAGTCTGATATGGAAAAAAAGAAGTTAGTTTATTCAGTGTTTAAGGCCATTGGCTCACATAATAATATTATCACAAATACCATCATCATCATTCAGCAATACCTGTGTAGCATGGATTTTTTTAATTCTGAAAGATGGTTTTCGAAATGAGAAATAAACAAAGATAATAATATAGGGTTAAGTATGTAGCCTTGTTTTAAACCCTGATGTACATTGGAAGTATTCATTAATATACAATTTCATGGATCCTTATTCTTCTGAGCAGGCTTTAACACATGAAAGAGCACTTTGATATATATTTTTTTCAAAATAGTATACATATGGTCCAGAACGGTCAAGACCTTTTTTTGTACAGTTCAAAGCCTTTCTCTTTCATCACAATCAAATGCTTTTAAAAAAGTCAACACAATACTAGAATCTTCCGGAAGAAGAAGCTGAAGAAGAAGAAGAAGAAGAAGAAGAAGAAGAAGAAGAAGAAGAAGAAGAAGAATGATGAATATGAAATAATTTCCAGTAATAAAAATAGTAATATTTGCCTGTTTCGAGTAAACACCTTGGGTACTATTCTGAAAAACCTATGTTTTAGAGCTATAAAGTAAACTTGCTATTGTTAGGAACACTAAGTTGTTGTTACTTTCGCAGCTGTTGCTTTTTTGCTGTTCCCGTTGCTCTTCTTTTTCTACGTCTTTGTCGTTATTGATCATGTAGAAACAGCTTTCCTTTTCCGTTTCTTCTCGATATTTCCCACGGTTTTATAAGTCCTTTCTTTCAACATTCAATGTAAATAGGTGAAATGTAGTACACACAGTACTTGCAAATATGTTATATAAATAGTAGTTACCTTTACCTCAAAAGTTTTAGTGAGACTGGCAATATACATTTAAGAAACTGTTGATTTGTAATTGTTTTGACAATGCTTTGGAACAAATTCTAGGTTTCATAATGCACGTATACAATACATTTTGTATCACTCCTATTCTTGTACATGTATAAAACCATGCTTTTTCCGAAATAATATAATCAAATCTTATAGTTATAGAGTGGTAGTGAAATGTTTGAAATTTAAACTATGCAATCTCTACCCATTAACGTGTTTCTGTAAGAAATTAAATATTGCGTACAATTTTTAAACAATGAAAATTAAAGTACAATTCGAGCGGGATACAATGTTAGCTTTTAAATGGAGGTAAAATACTTATTACCAATAGCAATACAAAGTTGTAGTCATAGAGCCTGCTGTTGAGCGGGGATATGCGCTATACAAATGCTATCTATTATTATTATTATTTATTTATAAAACTTAAGTGAATAACATCCATAAATGCAGCTGGATGCATGTGTGATTGCTAACTATGAAGCGAAAAGATAATCAAAGAAAACAAAACTATGTAAAGAACAGGTCGGTTAAGAATAGTAGGCTACAGTTCTACTTAATGGATTGGGAAAACGTTTGCTTTTGTATTTACAGTGGTGAGAAGGGAATACAGCTAATGCTAGTAATTCAATTTCGTGTGTGCTCCCTCGTGAAAAAAAACATCAACTCGACTTGTTGACCAGTCCTCGCCCCCCCCCCCCATTTTTTTTTTCTCCTGATTTTTTATCAACAGTATGGCAATATGCCATCTGAAGCAATTTATACAAAGCACAAAACTCTGGCGGCATGAATTATGCTCAGTTTTCAATCCACAGCATAATGAAGCACTCCGAGGTCTTCGCTGTATCTGTATTCACTATTATTGAGTCACACGTCTCACTCAGTCAAATTGCCGTCACTTGGAGTTGTAACGACACCGTCGTCCATATTTCATTCATCGTTTATTTTCGTTTGGAATCTGAGGACAGTGGTAACATTTAGCATGACTTTGGCAATAATTTTTAAAAATTTAAAAACTGACTTATATTTTTTTCAAGTCAAGACAAATAAATCTATTAGCAGTTTTTTCTCCTTATTTAAATCTGTTCTTGAAACCTTTTTTTGTTTTAGTTTTCTGGAATTAAGAAGGGGCATTTTAATGTAAAACTATGGTATCAAAGGGAGTAAATTCATGAAAATGGTTGACTTTTTTTTCTATCAAGGGATAAAGCATAAACATCTTAAGTAAGTTTATCTCAATCACATACAGGAGCAACTTCTCAGATGAAAATCAGTTGGATTTACACCACAGAAACATTAACGTTGTCTTTTCTAGTCACACGCCAGTGTCTGTCGTCCAAGAATTAAGGGACATTGCATGTTCAGTAAAATTTGACAGTTGTCCGTTTTTTTGTGATAAAAATAAAATACAACAAGCAATCTTGGTAAAAATATTTTTGTTTTTGTATTCTTCAAAATGCAACAAGATAAAGTTGCTCCTGAATCAATTTGTTAATTTTGATATGTTGGTTTCAAATTTGATAGACGTATTTTTCAATTATTATTATTATTATTAT
>NW_004797952.1:239778-249966 GCF_000002075.1 Aplysia californica | reverse complement strand
GGGGGGGGTTGGAGGTATTCCAGCAAAATCTTCAATCGCGAGTTTACGAGATGGCATCGCTTACCTGTGAAGTTCATGTAATCATTCCATGGAGGATAGTGTGGTCTGGGCTTAGCCATCTTCTCCTCTTCAGGTACATCTGAAATAGAAAATACTTGCACTAAGATAAAGGGATGCTCATTTCATAATTGCTTGTTTCGATTATCAACTAATAAGGAGCACAGGTTTGATTTGAACAGTTCTTGGTTCAATTCAACTATTGACGCCTACACATAGACTGATGAAGCTTGACCCTTTCCTAAAAGTAGACTTTCGATCTGTTGGAGAGAGGGAAAACTTAAAAATAATATTTATTGTTTTTAAAATGTTAAAATGGGAGCCCAGCAGCAATACATATCTGTTTACGCTAAGGGATGAGTTTAACATGCCTTTCAACACTATAGGTTTACTTAAGCATAAACGTGAGACCGTCATTATAACACCCAATAATCATTAGGGCCGACGCAGAAAAAAAGCAAGAGGTGAAGGGGGAATGGGACAATGTGAATGATTAGGGAGGGAAGGAGGGTTTGAAAATGTAAAATAAGAAAAACTGAAAACAAGATCTATTAATTTTGCAAGATTTCTGGCAGCAAAACGCGAAAGGTTGTACATTTATCGTCTGACTGAAAAGCAATTAATTTATCATTTCATATGTTTAAATGTCCACTTGTTCTGATGCGCTGATGCACATTTTGATGATAATCCAGAAGACAAGAGAAGACCTGTTTGAGAGGAGAGAGGGAGGGATATTGGTAGAATAAAATAAGAAGAAAAATGACAGAACAAAGATGGAGGGAGGGGAGAGGAGGGGTGGTTGGGGTGGTTGGAGTGGTTGGGGTTGGTAACAAATCCGAAAGTGGATGAAGAGAGGAGGTCAGAAACTTTAAGAACCCCCCTCCTCGAGAAACCCAAAAAGACAAAGCAGAACTCAAAGTCACCATACAGCTATAAAGAAAGAAGCCTCGACTGACCAACAAACACAATGATTTTCAGGAAATTGAAATATCTGTTTCTATTAAATGACTCTCGTCAGATATTGGCTCAGACTAAAACGATAATGGGCGACGGAAACAAAGTAACAAGCATTATACATGTGTTTATGTTGACAACGGAAAGAGTAATACGAACAAACTCATTTCCTTTGTCTCTTCATTTGACAAAAGTATTTTGTGTCAGTTGCCACCTGTGAAACACTGAGATAAATGACAACACTGCTGCTGTGGATGACTTTGACATTTTAACCTCGTGTATAGGGAGCTGTTTGGCAAACTGTACTTCATATGTAAAATTAAAACATTCCTTATAGTTCCTTTCGTTAATCCGTTTTAACTGCAACGTGTTAGAGACATTTGGCTATGCACATTCAATTGTATGTGCATAAAATAGTTGTTTGAGAGGGGGATCCATTTACTGGTGGTATTTAATTAGGCGTGAGAGCTAATTAAAAATCATTCATTTAGCTATTTGACCAAAACCGCGCACCATACAAAAAACCCCAGCCTCCCATGCCGGATGTAGCTGACAACACTTTTCCCCGCTGAAAACTCAAGCTTGAAAACTCAACACACACACGTTTCCGGTAGACCTACGCTTCGTGGACAAGTTCACAGAGCCGCCGTTTTACTACGATTATAAGGCGCAACTGTTGTGAATAGTTTTTTCATTTAGCCAAAAGACTAAAGCAGAGAAATTAAATACCATCATAAGCGCTATAGAGTAGAGAAATTAGAACAATCACTGCAATAACAACGCTAACGCTAGCAAAATAGGCGAAAAAGTATGGTGCTCCATTGTGACCACAACCTACTAATTCTTTGGGTACAACAAATGCAGGATATGGCGATTGATGACAAAACAGCCGTAATATTCCGTTCTTAGACTTTGTTTGAGAGTGAGTGTTTTAATTTTTTGTGAAATAAGTGTTACTGTTCCATGAATGGGTTGGATAAGCGAAAGAATAACATCATTTACATACAGTAATGGACATGATGACTGAGCATCATCGTAATGCACGTTAAGTATGGCTTTGAGTCGAGCAAATCCAACTTATAATTTCTTCACTTGATGTACATAAACTATGCATACAAATTAAGAAAACAACTCAAAAAGGAACTTTATCAACAAACTATTCCATGAGTCAACGATTAAAAAACACATGTCCATATCACTTTTTTCTTCATTAAACACCATGGCACGACAATTCACTCGCCTTGAAAGTGACGTTGCATTTCCTGAAACGAGAGGAGAGGATGAGAGAAGATGTCAAGAAATCAACTGGGACCTTTGTGCTTTATGCTAGACTGATACTGAAGAACACTCGATTTGCTATACTAGGGGGAGGGTGCTGGATATGTCTATGTGACAGAAAGACTAAAAAAGTGAAGAATTTCAGTTAACAAACTCAAGGTAAAACGTAAACAGAGTTGGGGAGGTCAGAACTGGAAGAAAAGCCGACCTGCTGATCTGCCTCATGTCCCTGGGCACTCAAACGAAGAAAACAACTTCTTCGGTCCCAGCAATCAACTCCTCCAGTCAGGAGCGTTGAGGTTCTAATGGAGGTCGACGAATTTGGTGCAGATCCATCTCTGCACAATTCCAGACGATCTGCTCGACGTCACAGACCTGGGGCAGGATGAGTTTGATCTGAAGTGTTTATATGCAGACTTCACATCAGAACCTGACCTTGAAACAGCTGCAGAGATTCTGCAAGTGCCGACTGTTGAAGAAAGCTGGATGGTTGAAGCCAAGGTACTTGGCATGGCTGCAATTGTCCAGATGCATGGAACAAAGCTTTCAGAGACATTACTTGAGTACTTAACCAGCATTTTCGAACCCTACATTCAAAGGCAGTTATAGGGTGTGGGAAGAGTTGATGTGGCATTGGATATATGTACTTCCCAGACAGCCTGGAGGCTGCTGCAAGGAAAAAGAGGAAAAAGAAAGGTACTTTAATTAATATCTCTAAAGCTGGTGTGGTCGCCGATAGCAGGGTAAACGTTAAAGAGGCACTTTCGATTGGCAGGAAAGTACATGCTGAAATGACTGGTATGTGCTATGGCAAGGTTTCCTTTTTTTTAAAGTGACCAAGCTGTCACATTCAAGGTGATGCGTAGACCCGTGCAAATCCTGAACGACAATATCTTTATATGTCATCTGAGATGTACCAGCGACTGCTTTCAATGGCCTGTGTCCGTGGTCCCCCTTGAATCTTCTTTATTCAAGTATTAGTTTTCACCTGTGGCTCCTGCCTTATTTCACGACAACGGGAGTATGAGGAAGACGGACAAATCTCTCCTGGCCAATCACATCATTAACACGTCCCAAAACATTGTTGTAAATAATGTCAACGACAAACCTCATTATCTGGTGTATGATGGCATCCACATCCTTCATCGTCTAAACTGGATAAAGGGTGGAACAGTGGAAACATTGTGTCAGCCATTCGTCAACTGTTTGCTCCACAACAGGACGCCAGCTATTCGACTTTGTGTCGTCTTTGACAGTTATGAAACTATAACTACCAAAGCACCTGAGCAAAAGAGAAGAAAGACTACGTACACACCACATCCAGTCGTTAATCTTCATCACAGCACGAATCTGCGGACTGACAAATATTCATTCCCTACCAATCTTCAGAATAAGCAAGCATTGATGCGACTCTTAGGGTCGTCACTGGAAGAAAAGGACAGTTGACAGCTCTACTTTTGGGGCAAACAGATGCCAATGTAAAGGACATCACAGACTTAGGAGTCAAGTTCTTGTCATTCCTTTACTGCAGTGGACCGCAAACCTGAGCCTTACTGATCTTCGATATCAACATACCATCTCCCCAAAGTACGTGCCACTTGAACGGATGGCCCCAAAGGAGAGAGCCGCACAATACCAAGCCCTTAGAGTGCATCACCAGGTTAGTAAATGGCTTAATCTACGCACTCTCTTTGACGTTGTTGATTACGACTTTACTGTGAGAGACAACATTATGAGTCAGGTGATAACTGACAATGCTCCGGCCCCAGATGAACTGCTACGTGAAATCCGCTGTTCGTGTAAGAGCAGCACTCCACCATGCAAATCCTGTACTTGCTGCAAGTACAACATCCCTTGCAGAATACATTGTCATTGCAGAGGACAGTATGAAAAGCTTCAGAAACGGACACAATTTAAATTGGGCCTAGTGAAGGAACCGCCGAGCTCAGTATCTTCTAGTTTACACATTGAGTGTGCCTGGCCCACGACGCGGATGGAGTGGAAGGGGACTGGCTCTCTACCAATCAACGCAAACAGACTTGTTCTTAAGTAACAAGGGTAGGAAAGACTCTATAGCTCTTCAGAGCAACCAGTCTAGAGGAAGGAAACCCATACACAGCAGAAGTCATACACTTATAACCATTACTCAAACAATGGAAGTGGGGAGTTCCAAATGTGAAATCATGAAAAGGTCTTGTTTCGCCCTAATTTTACTATTTTTACTTATCTTCCCATGTTTACCAAAGAATTTTCCTGAAGCTTGGCATACAAAAGCCGAGCTGCATGCTATGATCGAACAATGATTTATTTTTGAGGTTTTATATGATCTCACCATATCTTTTTGTTTTAAAACGTATATTATTATTATCTCAATCATGTGTTACCGCCAATAGGTAACTTAAATGTAAGTTAATTGCATTAACAACATAAATTCTGTGTTTTTCTTGTTGAGATGTTGAATTTGTTACCAAACACGACCATATTTGAGCTATTTTTAAGATGACCTTGACAATGACCTTGACCTTTTATAATCTTTAAATGCTAAAGTGATGGGGTCACTTTTAAAAATAAAAGTATTTCTGTGTTTCATTTGACTATCTCTTTCATTCTGAACAAATAAATGACATCTTTTAACAAATTCGAAAATTGACCTTTTTGACTTTTATTAGGTTAAAATTAAGCATGTTCCCCAAGGGCGATTTTGGTTGAATTTTTTTTGGGTAGTACTTAACAGCTCAAAGTTCAAGTTGGCCCAAAAATTTGGCTGTTATCTTTTAAGTCCGGGTTCGATGTCAATTTTTACTGGCCTAGTAGTAGTATGTCGGCGTGACTTCATTACATGAAATATTATTAGACCCTATTTTTGCCATTTTTATATGCCAAATGTATTTTTCATTATCATTCGTGAATGATAGACAGAAATCTTACATTTTGAGTTCTCTTTTTGTATCTGGATATTTGTTGACAATATAATGTAGTGGTCTAGTGAGTAGACGAGAAAAATTATAGTGACCTACTTTGACAGCTGGCCACACCCACTTCCGGTCAAGGATCATCATGGATCCCTTGCTTATTTGAAAGGTAATTGTCTTAGGAGACATATGCACCTTACAGTATGTCTCTAACATGAAGTGCAGCATACACCTAATTTTCGCCATTAAGGGACCCCACTATTATACGGGGTGCCCACTACGGCTGGGATCTGGAGTCAGGCGATCGGCCCGATCCAGCCGTAGTGGGCACCCCGTATTATAGACACACTACATCATAACGAAAACAACGGCTCCTCAAGGTAGTGTTTCGTCGACAATTTTATTTTACTCTGTATACAAATAATTGCCAGATTTAAAAAAATAATAATATCAAGTTGATAAAATTTTCAGACGATTCGACCATGCTCAGATTCATTCAGGCTGGTCATGATGAAACACCTTTTCAAAATGTTTCAATAAAGGTCCTGAGGGATCAGGAAGCCATACGCTTGAGAATAAATAAAGAGAAATTGCCCATGCAGCCGCGTCAAATTTAAAATAAAAAGGTCAAGAGAGAGAGAGAGAGAGAGAGAGAGAGAGAGAGCGAGAGAGAGAGAGAGAGAGAGAGAGAGAGAGAGAGAGAGAGAGATAGAGAGAGAGAGAAGGCGAGAGGGAGGTAATGTTAAAACAGTTAAAATAAATGAAGACAAGGGCACTTAAATCCTTCTACAAATGCAACTGTTGAATAATAACATAAGAAGAATGTGTTTTTTCAAGTAAAATTAATAGTTTTAATTACAAGATTTGATCACGAGTGCAATCTAAGAAGCAGTGAGGAAAAGGAAGACATGCATGTACTTTGCTACATAAAGTTATTTCAAATTGACAAATACTGTGACAAGTAATATTATTAGAAGTGACTGGGGGTCAAGCAAAGTCATAAATGGCCACTTCAAAGCAATGTATTATTCAATAAAGTGAAAGATGATAAGTTCTTAATGAGAAAGCAGTAAGGGGATTGAAAGGTTTACCAATGATAGCCAAGTAGTAATCGCTTGAAACAGTACTGCCAGGTCTTAGGTTGGCAGGGTTCTCTTTTTCATGAGCTGAAATAAACATGGATGGACTAAGACATAGGGGAAAATCGGTAATTGCACCTCTTTAGAAAAAAATCATTTGGGTGACATGCTACTATGATTTTGTCCGTCAGGGTGAACCCAAGTTGATATGCCTACCCCATGACAGCAGAGAGATGATTATACTGCTTATAAGCGAAAACGTCCCTACGTAAAAAAACAAACCCATATCCACTTTGCAATCAAATTCACATCTTCTGCATGCAACGGCGAAGAGTTAAATCGCTACGTCATATATCTACAGAACACCGGTAACAGAAGGTGGCATATTAAATTGATTAGTTATTGTGAGTTCAAATCTTGATTATCTCCTCAGAATCTTTAATGTAAGCTTCTCTGTTACTTTATATCCGTATACTTTGTTTTAGCTTGACGTACACTTTTAACATTTATTCGATCCAAACACTATAACTGACAAAGGCTGTATGCTCAACACTTTGGGGTCGGATTCTTTGTTTCGCTACTTTAACAAGTACCAGTTTCAGTAATAATAGTAATAATAGTAATAATAATAATAATAATGATAATAATAATAATAATAATAATAATAATAATAATAATAATAATAATGGCTCGTCTGTCAATGTCTGAGGATGACTAATGCATCCAAAGGGGAAATTATGTCCCCTGCGCAATAGAAGAATTTGATAAATTAAAGGTTAAATAGTTTGTACTTTCTGCTGTGGCCGAAAACACCAGTTCTGATAAAGGAAAGTTTATCACATTGTAAACATTAAGACCAAAGCCAAAGAAGCCAAGACACGGAGAAGGAGTGGGGAACACAGAATGGTAAGGAGAAAACTATGTGGGAGAAGGGGTAAATTTGTGCTTATATATATGTGTGTCAATGTGGGAGGGGGGAGGGGGGGGGCGAGGGCGGACGGATGTGAGTAAATTTTTCAAAATTTACTGGAAGGTAAGCGGTAGCACAATAGATTTTTTCTACTGTCACTGAAAATCCTTGATCATTACGGATATTTAATCATCTTGTGATCAGCTGATGTACTTCTTACATAATCCATTGGACAGGGGAAGAACAGGTTTGGGAAGGGAGGGGAGCACATTGCAAAGAGAGGATATAGGGAAGCAGAAAGAAAGGAAGATTAGATCATTATGGAGGTGGGCTTCAATCCTTTTTGTCAATATCTACTCAGACTGAGAGGTAAACTCAGAGGTAAAAATTCTCCTGCTACTTTGCTGGGGAAAGGTGGGCCGATGTTTTAGTTGGTATCATACATTTTAGTTGATTTCTTAGCCTTTTATTTTCTTCCACAGATTCCTTTATTGTATCTTTCAATTTCCTCCCATAGTTCTTCCCATTTAGTAATGTTTCCAAAGTGTAAAATGTATTGCTCACATCAATAGAGAAACGTTCTTTCAATTCTTGATTAACTCTAGTGGGTTATTTAAGAGGCGGGACCTCCGAGTAAAACGTTCATCTCCGAAAGGACCGACCCAAATGGAAATTTCGCGTAAAATTCCTTTCCCAAGGACGCAGCGTTGGACCGAGCAAAGGCTTGACCAGATTTATAATAATAATGATATAAAAGATTAAAACATGTGTAATCTAGAAAGCATTGACAGCTTAGGTAGGGTGGCGTACCAACGGCCTCCAAGTAGTCGTCATCTGGTAGAGGACGGTTGTGTCTGAAGGTTGGAACGTCCCCTTCATAAATATCTGAAAATACCGATGGAAAAAGACGTAAAGAAAGACATTCGATAACAGCACACCACTATAAAAGAAGCAGTGTTAAAATGGCGCACAGAAAAGAATAAAATAAATAATAAATAAGTTCAATTCGATTTTGATTTAACAGTTACTGATTCGTTTGCAACCGGTCCCGAGGCACTTCTGTGATCGTCGGAGCATGTAAAAAGCCTGATAAACTATGCTCAGACGACCAGAGCATTACAGGATTGCCTCTTATCAGCAAATTCACCAATAGTATAAATATATTATTTATACATATTATATATATATATATATATATATATATATATATATATATATATATATATATATATATATATATATATAATATATATATACTCTGTCACTTTTTTAAGTATACACATTTTGAAGCTCACTAAAACAAAATCTATGCCACCTATTACTTTCAAATTTACACACTGGTTACGTGATATACCTGTCGCCTGAAGCTGTTTTCAGATTTCTGAAAGCGCGAGTGATTTTGTAACTGTGTGCGTGTTACATGTTTTGTCTTTTTTGAAAATTACCCATGATACGGCAATGATTAGTTTAAAAAAGAAGCACACCTCAAAGCTTTGACATTTTTGTAACAATTCGCCAGTGATAAAATTTGTGTGGTCTACGTTTCATGATATGTCACGCCCAAAGAGAAAATGTGCGAAATCAGCTTGTTGGAATGATCCACGGGGGTGCCTCAGTATCCACTGTTGCGAGACATTTTAATGTAACACGAAGAACTGTGTACACAACAGTGGATTGTGAGAAAACAACAAATCAGGAAATTATCGACACCGCCAACGTGGAAGAAGAAAAACTACTCCAAGAGAGGATCTTTTGATACGCCTGTCGCATCTACGGAATCGTTTCCAAAAAGCAAGACAAACCAGAGATGAATTGAACAACAAGCAACAACAGCGATTGCTTGATTCAATGCGGCGACGATGTCAGGCTACTGATCGTGTTACTTTTGTAGACCACCCCCCACACTCTTGTAAGTCGTGAATAAACCTTTTATGATAATATTTCGTACTGTTGTTGATGTCTTCGTTTTTAAAATTGATTGAATTCGTACTCCTGAAACTTTAAAGAAAATCGACTGATAGTGAAACTAGCTATTTTCATTTTAACATAGTGTATACTTAAAAATGTGATAGAGTATATATATATATATATATATATATATATATATATATATATATATATATATATTAAAAGTCCCCGTCTCCAAAGAAAAAGAATCACTCATCTCATAACATTGTATGAAGTTAGCTGTCACCAAGAACATGAAAAGTGATTATATGGTAGCTGCACCATCGATTTGGATTTACTATTTTATGATAAAAAATGAAAAGTTGTTAACTGAATTAGAGAAAAAAAACATGGCAAATATTTTAAGTGGATGGAAGAGGGGAAGTCCGGGAAATTAGTATATTGACAGATAGCTATTGAAACGGGTGGAAGTATGTGTAACTACTACTATTTACATGCTTGATTATTCTGCTGTAACTGTATACTTTACTTAAGTAAAGAACTGTTTCTGACCTAGAAAAAAAGAAGCCGTAAAGAATTTATGACAAAAAATTCAAAAACTCAATTAACACTACCTTTGTACTATGGGTACATTATTCTGTATAATAAAGTCTACTGCATATCACTAAATGTGTTATCATTGCAGCAGCAGCAACAACTCCACCAACAGCAGCAGTAGCAGTAGAAACAGTAGTAACAGCAATCACAGTAGCAGTAGCGCACCAAATAAAGCAATATTACACAATGGGCGACTGGTGAAGTCAAGCAAGCTTAAGGCGGACATAATAGCAGCCTGCTACGCGAACGTCCACAGCCTAGACATGTTGAAAGACGGCAGAGCCGAGAACATGCAACTCAAACAGTGATTGAAACACCTACGGGAAAATCAGGAAAAGACCAGCCCGATGTCACAAACACGGACCTTAGGAAATAATGACATCGCAATGATAAAGACTCACCGATCATTCGGACAAGACAACAACCCTCCGCCCTTCCTGAAAAAATCAAAGTCCCAAAGCAATTGGGAAACGAGACTCCATCGTCAACGTGC
>NW_004797952.1:194778-234778 GCF_000002075.1 Aplysia californica | reverse complement strand
AATCAAACTCACATCTTTGTGATCCCATGCCAAGAACCTAAGCATTACACTACAACATAGCCCTTTCAAAAGTGGATTATATCCGCCTCTTTCTTATGCAACCTCACACTGTTGCAAACGCTTTTTACTGCATGATATACTTTAGCGTAATGAGAATAGTTCGTGTACACATGTAACTGTATCAAACAGAAGAAAGACACTAAATATACTTTGAGGTCTCTAAAGTACATGTACATTTTTAGTAGAAATAATGTAAATGACAACAGCGACAATCAAAATAACACAACAGCAAGAAAAGCTACAGAAATCTCCAAAACAACTTACGTGGATCCCGTTCCTCTTCTGAAAATAAAAGAAGCAAAGTGTTTGAAAGTTTTAAGTATTAATTTCAAATCTTCTTTAAAGTAATGCCTAACAATGCTCACAAAGGTCAGAATTAAATCCTCGACCCCACAAAACGTTTTGCCAGTGCGTGAAATTATCGGCCCAATTATTGGTGATGTTATAATTTGGATGATGAATTCCCAGACTCATAATAGGTTGTCTATCACTTTCTAGATAAGCAACAGAACTCCATTATAGAACTATAGTTTGCTAAATGTAACGAAGTATACGCATTGTGTCATTTAATTGTAACCTTAACAATAAACAGAATGAAAGTTGTTGAAATAGCACTAAATAATTGTATCTAAAAGGTGGTCTTCCCTTATTACTCGTTACCTCTACTTTGTCCTCTAGCACAGTTGTCATAAGGTCTGTTTTTATGTTTCTGTTTGCGTGACCAAGGTATTTCAGTCTTTATTTGCTGATCTCAGAAAGCATGCTGAGCTTTGTATCAAGTACTTTCAACGTGGGCGCTCCATTAGCTCAGTTGGTATCAGGCTGGACTAATGAGTGGATAGCCCATGGTTCAAATCCCAAACTTGGAGTTCCTAAACTTGTGGTCACTTTGTGGAGTTTCCAAGGTCGCAACCCATTTGGCTCGGTCCTATCAGAGACTTACGTAAAGTCCAGAGGTTCCGCCTCGCAAATAACTTAATAGTGTTGATGTGGGCGTTTAACTCATACACTTATTTTTCACTTATAGGACACATTCATTGGGGGGGGTTTCTGTCCATTTGACCCTAAGAAGTCTCCTATGAAATCATATTTTCGCAGATTGGATTCTGTTTATTAATTTTGTTGTTTTAATGTCCATGCATCACTCCCATACAGAACTACAGGCCATATGAGGCTTTTCAAAATTATAACTTTGAATTCTAGTGTCGGAATCTAGTGATGCTTCCACCTCAATTTTGACATCTATGTCATCTACATCTGATTCTGTCATGACCTGCTCTGTTTATATTGTGAAAAAGGGGTAAAAAGTTGAAAATGTTTAAATGGTTCCCCAGTCCATCATAAACTAGCTTTTTGGTTCTCACGGAGCTTTTCAACAGGTGAGACCAGGTGTCTTGGGAAACTCAATCGTGGCATCGCTTCAAGTAGTTGATGTCGAATGAAGTCATTAAAAGCCTTGCTGTAGTCTACTAATGAACTGTTGGCTCCTTGGTTATTGTTTTCCATTTTTCTCTTTTACGATTTAAAGGACAAACAATATGCCTGGGTTGCCTCTGTTTAATCGGTATCCTAGTCGACAAACCCAAGTAAGTACCTCCGGTAGTAATTTTTCCTCATTCTATCGAGAACGATGACCAGTAGTACCTTGCTTGTATGGCTGAGGAGGGCGATAGCCCGACAGTTGCTGCATTATATCGTGCATCCTGCTTTATTAAGCATAGACATTCCTGTATTTTTCAATACATCTCGCAAATTACAAGGGGTCAATGCTACAGAGTTTAATACTAATACCAGGGCATTTTTTTATGCATACGACTTCATAATGCTTCCAAAGCTCAGCAGGTATATATTTAAAACACAGAAGTGTTACAATAAAAATTCCAAACTGGTCGCCAAACCTAATTGAGAAGATGAGACATTTAAACAAACCTGAAGTCTTTTGTCGTCACTCCAACATATGCTTCTTGACCTTGGAATTTCTCTCGAAGCTGAAAGTGAAGGGTATAAGTGATATTTTGAAAATGTTGTATTCGGTCTGAAAGTTTGCACGTCTGAACAATAGCTCACTTTGCTGGTCATATGACTATTAATATATTTTCTCACTCCTCCGAGGACCATACATTACGCGAGCCTAATAGTCCCAGAAACGCTATTAGACTCCTTTTTTTGTCATTGCCAATAGTGAAGTTTTTGGGTTTTTTTGTTTGCAGCTGTACGGGCAGTCGAAAAATTAAAAATGATTTTCACACAGTATAGCAGTCTCCCTAATTCTAAGCAAGACTTAAAGAGGAAAATACTATGACAATAGTGTTCTCTTCAGGATACATTTCAACTGATACTCTTCTTCTTAAAATAATCCCAAGCACAACGGATGGTAACAATACAGGGAAGCAATAATAATTCTGGGGTTTTTTTTAAATTTGACTTCATTGTTGTGGAAATTCCCAGTGTACAAAGATTAATTGAAAACAAGTCTGCAAGACATTTGGTTTAACCCCAATACACTTTAACTACGTGAAAGATAAAAGTTTTATCATCGTCTCCATTGTGATCGTATTATATCCGAATTTTCCTAAAATACAATGGGAGAATAACAGTTGAAGCTGGGCTTTACAGCACACTTGTAGCCCCAGAGATGGGGTGCAAGTTCATTTGTTCATCATTTACTGACTTATTTGTTCTTTAAATATCTTATAGTGAATGGTTCCCGACCTTTCGTTACAGCTTGTATTATTTAGGAGGATGACTGCCCCAGTATTGTCCAGGTCATCCCTGGTCAAGTGGTTACAACAGAGCAGGTGACAGACAGAGACAATGATAGAATATATTTATCACCTGGGAATTGAACCGACATTTTTTAGTGACAGAAAAAAAGATCAAATTAATCATTACACTACATACGCTGGCTAAACCCCTTAGGAATAAATAAAGGATCAACACTTCTTTTTGCGTGGTATCCGTATATTTTACTTTAAAATCTTGAATATCGCATAATACGCAGAAATGAAGCCGAAAATAGAGTAGAGCTACTTCATGTCACCTTATGATAACACACATGCACAACAGATGTTTGTCATTGCGGTGAAATCAGGCACTTGTTGAAATAATGAAATTGAAGAAGCAGACATTTTCTCGAACAAATGTTTCAGGTTTGTTTTTAGCTTTAAACTTTTTTATGACCATCTAAAGACACCTTTCAGCTTGGGTTTTTCTAGGCAAACATTGATTAAAGGCACACAATATAAAGGTCGATGACGGGTTAACTTTGCATCAATTTGAACAAAACTTCAAATAAATTAATACAGCCGAGAATACATCAAATTTGGAAATAGGAAGAAAATCAACATACATCTTTGAGAACTATCTAAATTGTGTGGGGGTTTTTTACCGTTTACAGAAAAAAATTACGAAATATCTTTACAAATACAGCTGGATTAGATCTAAGACGCTTTTTGAGCGTGCTACAACTCCATCAAAACAAACCCAAGCTTTGACGGAGTTTTTGGATTCGTTGAAAGTGACTGTACAAGTTTCGGTATAACACTTTTGAATAGGTACAACATAAGTGAACTTACTGCTTTTTCTATTGCGATTTTCACAGACACGTCGTCGCTCTCATCGCTGACTGGAGACACAACCAATTCGACGTCGAGGTAATTATCGTCCAGGTCCGTGGCTGAAAGTAATAATATAACAAGTGCCGTTAGCCCTTCACTACCCACCGCCACTGTGTAGTCATTGTATTGAAAATAGAATAACCCTTTTATCCAACTTCAAACCATAAATTAGATCAATCTTTTATTTGGCTGTTTTCCTATCAAAAGCTGGGATGTCGCCTAAACAAAATGAATCTTTATTGGGTAAAAGTTTAATAGAGAGTTCCTTTCGGAAAATAATTGAATTACTAAGCATATTTGGGTTCTCTACTCTCAGAGGGGCCACATGTGGGAAGTTGATACATATTACTTGGACGGCGCTTAATTCAAGAATCCAGGTCGCAAGTAGACTTCTGCCGTATGTTTGATAGTTGGGCATTTTAAAAATAAATTTTTTGTTTTCTTCCCAAGTGTTTGCTTGACTTTGTGCTAAGGCAAGATTAGATGGGAAAAATGTACGGGACGCAAGTTATTTTGGATGGTCTAGAGGTTCCAGGACTGGCGTCTGTGGTTTTAGCGGTCGGACGCTTAACTGTGAAGTGGAGGTCTATAATCGCCCACGCCAGTCGGCAAAGCACCGGATGATGATGATGATGATGACGCTTAGCTGTCGCACGCAAGAGACTCGTGTTGGATTCCCGAGTGGGGTGAAGTTTTTATCAAGTATCACGGTCTTTCTACCGGGATGTTGTATCCCTCCCAACCTGGGCTGGCTCTGACAATCAGAATCGGGAGCCTGCCTCATAAGTGATGTAATTCGTGTCAGTGAGGGAACAAAAACACCTACATAAAAAGTCGTGAGAATCAAGTGAACATCAAACACATTCTAATCTCAGATTACAGCAGAACACGACGTATGTTAATGGATCTAGATCCTTCTTTGCTTTCTCCCATTTGTTTCTTTCTGCACATCTTGGCAAGCTATCCAAAATACTTAACGACGGTTATCGTGTCCGCATGATTTTCTAAAACTCAAACAAGCCGGCTGTATATTCGTCGTGACTCGGTAGAATCAGGTACTCGTTATTTTTTGGGACTCTGTTTTTAAAAACAGGGAAAGATTCGTCCGGGGAACAGCGACTGCGCTAATCCAATACGTCATCCTGATGGTATTGATCACGGTATTGATGCGGCCCGCCGACGACAAAATTTCATATTACAAACTTATTGAATGTTACGTTTTATCGTACAATTAGTATCACATTCGGAACCAGAGTGTCAAAATTAAGAAAATATCTCGCGGGTGAGTCTTTTTTCTGCTGGATTTAGAAGATTACCAAAAGAGTACTTTTTGCCCCATCGGCATCATGTAGTATTTTCTTATTAGAAAGAGGACGGACAACTGTCTGCTTTAAGGGATTTTGTAGGCTATATAAGCCCCTAAAGTCAAAATTGGGAGACACGAGCTGTGACGCAAAATCCATTCGAAGTTTGCCACCGTGCAGGATTAAACATTGCAAGCAGAATATTTAAAATAATCGCCGCTGAAAATGTATTTTATTTTCGGAATCAGTGTAAAAAAAAATGGCTAGCGTAGAAACGGATTTAATACCAAATTTAAACTTAATCAAACTTCGTTTTTGATGGTCAATTTTGAATCTGACGGCATGTTTCAAGGTCACCCGTTGCGGTGTGCATCTGACGTCACAGCTACTAGGCCTAGGCCTACACACTGCACAGTTACTGCATAGTATACAGATTGGCAACTTGGATGAAAGGCACTGTTATTCCCTTTATTGAAATATAGGGTCTACAGATCCCACGAAGGTCTGTGGACAATTGAGTCCAGAGACTACAATAACAAGAACTTGAACCATTTTGCAAACATGTTATGTCTGCGACTGATCACCACCCAAGCCCAGTCCTTTCTCATCGATGCACTTCGAGCTGAAACAGGGATCCACAGTATTGAGTCCACGATCAAAGCTGTCTCCAATCAAGAGAGAAGGCTCTGCGAATGAACTACGACCACCCCTGACAACATTTAGCAACGTACCAGGTGCAAGACGAGTAAAGGGACGCAGAGATTTCCGAACAGGGGCCATAGACGCCAGCAGAAAGAACCCACATCTGTTTAATTGCGAGAGGAGGCCCATTAATTATTACAAAAGAAGGCCATGGGGAAGGGAAATCAACCCCAACATCGCCCCACCCCCACCTGTGCGGCATAGGTCAAAGGAGTGACTCCTGCAGGGAGATCCGTGACGCTGCTTTTCGTCGAGCAAGAGAGCTGGACGCACAGTACAACATCTACACAGACAGTTTGGCGAGCGCAGGAACAACAGATGGCGCGCCTAGGATCGTGATCACAACGGGGAACCCATCCCAGCCGACTGTTATCAAGACACTGAAGGAGAGAGGCGCTTTATTTGCGTGCTCTCGCCTGTGGAAAATTAAGTCCAGAGACTACAATAAGAAGACCCTGTACCATTTTGAAAACAATTTATCCAAGATGCCACTAAAAGAATATCGTCATTTACAACAACAACAAAACCCCAGACAAAATAAACTTATTACAACAGTGTGAGTGAACATAATATTTCGCTTAGTCCGTCGTTTGTCCAAATGACCCTTATTTTTTACTTGGAAATCGAGACGAAATGTAATAAATTATATCTGGTCCAGCTGTATTCGATACAGTGGGCGATCACACCAAGATGATGTATGTCCCGGTGATCCCCGGTCGCTGTTACCCGGTAAAAAGACGTTAGCCGCCGCTGTTCCCCGGCGCAGTATAATATGGAGTTATTGTTTATTTGTTTAATTTTGAAGAAGAATACCCATCTATCGTGGAATAGAAATCGGCTTATCTAGAAATTGAGATATTTACAATTGAAGTAAAAGGTTTTTCTGGGCTGGCAGAAGTAAATTTAGTGATAAAATTACCAAATTTGGAAACGAAACTGCAATTGTAAGGTGTAAATTCCGTATCTAGATTCATTTTTAGGGGTGGGGGTTGGTGGGGGGGGGGGGTACACCTGAGGGCTGTCTCGCTTATCTTTTGATCAAATTATACCGAATTTCACACATCAAACACGCGTAGTGTGGAGTCTTCAAATCCATAAACAAATTTGAGAAAAAAGTTTCGTTGCCATGAAGACTGTGGCCATATTGGAATTTGTTGACCTGTCTGATTTTGTTAATACCTTACTTATTTTTAATGGAAATAGATTGGGGTTGTTTTGTTGTTGTTGTTGGGTTTTTTTTGTTTTGTTTTGTTTTGTTTTTTTGTTTTTTTTTTTGGGGGGGGGGGTTACTTGCATGTTAGCAAACAATACCTTTGCAAAACAGTCTTTTGAAATTTTCCTAAAAGAACATTATTTGATGAATTTTTTTCTTGAGTTAGTATTCAAGGTTGCAAAAACTCATTGAAAGTCCATACTTTAAACACCATCAACAAAATTCTATTTCACATTAGAAAACAGACCATGCAATATTGTACAACTTCTCTTGTTTCTGTGAAAATGTCATGTGGATCGGATGAAAACTTGTGTATTTCTTTTTAAAAGTATATAGAAAAGTCCCGTGTTTTGAGAAAACGGACGATAAAGAAATAAAAAAGAGGAACATTACGAGGATATAGCGGTGGCTAACATGCTTGATTTGTGACAAAATAAGGCTATATGGAGATCTCATGCCATGAAATAGTTGAAATAGAGGCTGAAGAAGCCAAACATCCCTAAACCTCAAAATCCATAGTTTTGACCCAAATCAGAACTTTCAGGTGTAGCCCCCCCTCCCCACGTAAAGATGTTGAGGCCAAATACAATCGGTAAGAATTGGCCAATGGGCACAAGAAGTGTCGGTTTCCCTGATTTCATTTGACGAGTTCCTGATTTTCGCACGAAGCGGCAAGTCTTCATTCTTTTAACTTTTAATTTTTTCTAGTTTTCGGGCAAGTGACTAATGATCAGCGGTTGACAATTCTTAAACAATGCAAGAAGTGTCTTTGCCTAAAAGAACATTAAAACAGTAGCGAGAAACTATTTTTTAAAACGTTTTTCATACTTTTAGCAGTGACAAAGCGTTCTTTGTAATGATTCTTTTAAAAAAATAACGTTTACGTTTAAATTATTCGAAATATAGAAAAATTAATTGATGGACCGCGAATTTCCATATCAACAAATGAATTCAGTTTTATTTCTGCTAGGTGTTCTGTCTCTTCGAAAATTATGCCAGCCGAAAAGATATAAAACAATGTGTATCATCATTGTAAAAACGACAAATATTCATTCCAACGTGAATAGCAACCGCCCCCTCCCTCAGCCTCCTAACGTAACCATGCAATGTAAAACCTATCTAGAACACTTGATCTTCGTGGTATCTTATCCAAGCACGGTCATGTGATTTTATGTAGTTGCATTAAGCCGTCAAACTCTTGTCAAACTTAACATAATTCCAACAGTCATGTCTTTAATAACCCTAGCTTTGTTTAAAGCATCGTAACTTACAAGTCTCTTGCAAACAAGACGACACATCCGTAGCTCCAACTCCCGACGTCACTGCCCTCCCGCCACAAGGAATACATTCGGCTTGCTCGGGCAGGTCTTGGTAGGTTCCCGATGGACATTGCTGACATGCGCTGGACACTTTGTATGAGCCAGGCGCACAGACCAGGTCATTTAGAGTATCTGGGATAGGATGGTTAATTTGACTTATTTGAATTTCTGAGGGGTTGGTTTTAGATACCAATTTTATTTTTCCTAGGGAATACGTATTAGGGCTGGTATGAAATAGTGACATTAAGGAGATAATTTCGGTGGAATCAACTGGTAATAGCCAAAATTCCCCAAATCCTCACCTTGTGTATGTCTATTTATATTTCAAGAAAAGTTACGCTTGTTTGAAATGAGTCTTTTTATGTACTTGCCTTCCACGAAGACGTACAGCAATAATACACGTTTACAAAAGAGTTATACATGTAAACTGATGCTGCTTTCCTGAGTAAGTGTTGTGTCTGGTTTCCTCCTAAATTTCAATCCCTTATTTTTGAGGCCCTTGGAGAGGAGTTGTGCTCAGAGAAAGAGAGAGAGAGAGAGAGAGAGAGAGAGAGAGAGAGATGGATAGAAAGGATGAAGGGGGGGGGGGAGATATAATCAGAGAAAGTATGAATAAAATGTTGATTGAAAATGGCACCGTTTATTGACGCAAAAACCAGTTGGGTATCGCCAAGAAATATTTAAATCTAAAAGACTGATATATGGTTTCCTCGGTCGCTCAGCATGAAGACATTGGACTTTACACACACCAGGAAGAAGAACTAACGTAGGGTTAAGACCAGATGATCATACCATAGATCGTTTGCAAAATCCATACCTTTTTACTATTGTTAACTCGTAAATCCCCATATAGGAAGAAAAAAAAGAGAATTGTTACTAGCAGGAAACCAAAGTTCAACTTCACTACTCTTGCACAAACTACAGAGAAGCAAAACACACTGCACGTATGCTCGCCAATGCAGCAGACCTTCGATCGTAGGAATAGCAAGACATGACACTGCCAAGTGAATATTCCTTTTTAAACATGCGTTACAAAATCAGCCACTGAAATCAGCTATAGAAAAACCAATCATTTACAGAAGAAAACAACTTAAGAGATGAGCGGAACATGGCTCAAAATTATCGTCATTACAAAGAGGAATCAGTCCACAAAGGAGAAAATTAACTTCATGGATTCCTCAAATTTTTGAACCTGAAATGGAACCTAGCTTAGGGAAGTAAGCAAATCAATAGAGGAAATCTCAAGTTGCAAAGCACGTGGGAAGAACAACAAACCAGCAGAGATGTTAAACACTAAAATGTGGCGTTCTAACCCAACACTGGCATGAACTCCTCTCTCACTGCTGGAAAGAATGCAGTATTCCTCAAGATATGAGAGACGCTAAAACAATCTCTCTCAACAAGGTAAAGTGACAATTTAGACTACAATTATTGCAGGGTATCTCCTTGCTCAGCATCATAAGCAGTTTTTCGGTTTTTTTGCTCTTTTCATCTTAAATCGTCTCCAGAAACTTGCTGGTAGAGTTCAGCCTGAATCTTAATTTGGTGTCACGGCTAACAAGCCAACCCTTGACATGATTTGACCATCCGCCAGCTTCACGAGAAATGTAAAGAAAAGAAAGTCAGCAGGCCAGGCCGTTTTTAGTAAAAGGAACACCTCTCAAATCCAAGACTTAGATCCAAGTTTTTCATTCGGCAGGACAGACCAGCTATGTACGAGTCTTCTTACGAGAGATTTGCCGCTGAAAAAATAGCAAACTTTGAAGCTGTTTATGTCCGTATGTCGCAGACGTAATGCATCATTGTATATACATGGATGCACAAACATTATGGGAAAAAGCAATAGCGGATGAGTAACATCAAATAAATAGAGAACATTGATAAGGGAGGAAGAGCGAGAGCCAGAATAGAACAATCTCGTGAGTTTTAGAATGGCCACTGTAACTGCCTCATTTTCCCTGGGCTTCGTTCGAGAACTCACTGAATAAATCCTGCTGATATTCTTTCCGTTCTTTCTTTTTTTCTGGAAAATTTAATCAAATACAATAATAACCACAACAAAAAGTGTTTAAAGTGCTGCTGATACTATCGTATCTGTTACTCTTGCTTATTTTGATAGGTTTAAGCGATTGCTCAAGACTCATTTGTTCAATTATTGTTAGTTATAGTGTGTTAGTAAGTTCTTATTTTTTAATATACATGTACATATATATATATTTACACTTTTTCACTGTCCTTTCGTGTATAGTTAATGGATGGTTGTTAAACTTCTTATTTATGTGGTTTAACTGGTTTCTCTTACTTCTGTGAAATATTTTTTCTTGTTTGAATGATTATGCGACCAGTGTAAAGCGGTCAGAGCTTATACTAGTATGGAATAGAGCGCTATATAAATGCAATCTATTGTTATTATTATCATTATGTAATTCCCAATCAATATTGTACAATATTGTCATTCCCTTAAGAAAATGTAGCATGAAGTTTACTACATTATAAGCTTATTATCTTGTTGGCATGCAGTTCCACTTTACTGATTGAGAATTTGGTTTACAGAACAAAATGAGTCCAAGGTTGATCCAGCATTTCTGTGGAGTCGACTCGAAAGACTCTTCCACTAGACATTTCAAAAAAATTTCTTTTTTTACAATTACCTAAAAGAAACAATATAGAAGAGGACAATTTTACTTACTATCTCCAGTAGATGGCACCTCTGGTGTCGTTGATGTTTCTAGTGTTGTTGTTGTTGTCTGTGGGGTTGTTGTTGTTGTCTGTGGTGTTGTTGTTGTTGTCTGTAGGGTTGTTGTTGTTGTCTCTGGTGTTGTTGTTGTTGTCTGTGGTGTTGTTGTTGTTGTCTGCAGTGTTCTTCTTGTTGTCTGTGGTGTTGTTGTTGTCTGTGGTGTTGTCTGTGGTGTTGTTGTTGTTGTCTGTGGTGTTGTTGTTGTTGTCTGTGGTGTTGTTGTTGTTGTCTGTAGGGTTGTTGATGTTGTCTCTGGTGTTGTTGTTGTTGTCTGTGGTGTTGTTGTTGTTGTCTGCAGTGTTGTTCTTGTTGTCTGTGGTGTTGTTGTTGTTGTCTGTGGTGTTGTTGTTGTTGTCTGTGGTGTTGTTGTTGTTGTCTGTGGGGTTGTTGTTGTTGTCTGTGGGGTTGTTGTTGTTGTCTGTGGGGTTGTTGTTGTTGTATCTGGTGTTGTTGTTGTTGTCTGTGGTGTTGTTGTTGTTGTCTGTGGTGTTGTCTGTGGTGTTGTTGTTGTTGTTGTTGTTGTTTCTGCTGTTGTTGTTGTCCTCGTTGTCGTTGTTGTTGTTTCTGGTGTAGTTGTGATTTCCCCTGGACAAGATAGAGTTCAAGATTAAATTTGTTTCATGACGGGAGCCAAATAATAATGCAACCAGTGTTGCTGTGCTCTTATAGAAGTACATTTATGTACACAATAGGTGCAAAAACGTTTCCAAAAATGGAGACCATAGTGCGATTTTTTCCTTCATTTTTTCGGTTTGATCTAAATCACTTCCAATGCACCGAATTCAAACTGGGAAAACGGTTCGTACAAAATCAAACAGAATTGATACGAAACACGGGCATTAGCCAATTATCTTTGGCTCAAGTCTCTTGGAGAAGTGTTTGTCGTTAGCCCAGTGGGTGGATATTACGCTGAACTACGCTGACCTCAATAAAAATTCTTAACGTGACATTCTTCTTTTTTTAGGGGGGGGAGGGGGGGGGGGTATTTGAGAACATTTTATGCTGTCCGCCATCTCAGCGAGGTCCTATTCGAGATATACATAAAATACAAAGGTTCCACCCCAGGCGTGTTTCTCTGGGCTTAAGTCCCATGCAAAGTCATTACCCTGGAGATAAGCAAATACCCAGACACTATCGTATTTGCATTTATAGGTATTCTAATATTCCCTTTTTGGGCTTGATCTGCCCCCCCCCCTCCCCTAAAAAACAAAAACAATCTGGGGGATTTACGCAACCCAGAGGTAGGATGCTAGAGACTAATTCCAAGTTGAAGCGTCGAGCCCAATCTCAGTGTAGGTGGCTTTGGTGCAAGTAATTTTTGAAAAAAACAACAAGTATTTGACATTCTTAAAGTAGCATCAGGACCAAGAAAAGCAGGGCAAATGCAGTAACGTTTGAGATTCATCTCTCGCTAAAGTTGAAAAGCACTCTTGTCATTATGAAAAAGAAATAACTTTAAGTTATTTCCAAAAAGACACAAATATTATTTTGATTGCCTGCAACATCTTTGGGAAAGAAAATAATGCACATATTCGTAAAAAAAAAAAGTAAGACAAAAACATTGCAGGTTAAAATATATTATCGACTACCTCAGTTCCTGTTTTCCTGTTGGGATTTATAATCTCACAAACCCTGGAATAGCAAGCACAGACAAGGTCTTTTAAAAGACTAAAATTTTAGCGAATGGGGAAAAACATATTATTTACAACGATTTTTTACACAAATTTCGATCTTTAACCAAATTTTGAAAAATGCATACTGCCAGAATTCTCAAGTGCTACTGGCTGAAGTTTTCTTTAGGCCATTCCCAAAAGGGGGATATTAATGTGTTCTTACGCGTAGTAGACTTGTACTAGGTATGTATCAGAATAAAGTTCCTTGTCATGCTGTCGTCACATATAATTATAAATAAACTTGTATTTGGTATCCACAGAAAACTTATTCAACTACCTATTCAACGTAGGAACCATCAAGTTCAAGACATTTCTCCATCTCATGTACCCAGAGGTCAAAGACAGTGGTCAGTGATCGTTTGTCCAAGGTCCCGAGCGCTTTTCTTATAGCCTCTTGAATCTGGTCCTTGTCCTCAAATCGCCGACCTCGCAGCATTTCTTTCACCTTGCGAGATCGGGGGAATAGGGCGGGTGTTCCAATAATTCCCACGAGTAACCCTCAAGAAGCTCGTGCACAACTCTGGACTGGTGAACAGGCGCATTGTCATGATGCAGGATGACGTCTTCTTCAAACAAAGCGGGTCCTTTTTTCCTGATCGCAGGTCTCGCCTTGTCTTTGAGGAAGAACCTGTAGTAGTCACCATTGACGGTTACGCCAGGTGTGACTAGATAGCTCATTATGATGCCACTCATGTCAAAAAAAACAATGTGCATCAACTTTCTCTCCTCGTGTTTTCGGTGTGCACTTCATCTTTCATGTCAGACCTCCCACCTCTAACCTCCCCGAACCATTTCCTTACTTTTTGAATTAATGGGGCATTATTCGCTATTACTTTGTATAGATTGGGATATAATCAATTAGCAAACCTGGCATTGTATTAGACATCTACAACTGGTTGTACTACTTGAATAGATCTGGCTTGAGGTTGGCCTGCTGAACACAACGATGGCTGCACGTTTAAATCTGTTCCTTAGTACAGACCGTTCTTTGTAACTTGTTGTAAATGGCTTAAGTTACACTGAGTGGCCTAAGTGGCCCTGGCTGACGGTAGGTAAAACACCACATGGTGTCAGAAGTGTGTTATTACCATTGGTATTGATCTATATAGAGTCTAGATCTAGATGAAGAGCCAAAGTGTCAGAGAACCATAGATCTAGATCTTGATAGAACCTTTCGATCTAGAGTCTAGAATTTAGATCTAGAGTCGAGTATACACTGACAATGGCAGAACAAAAACGTTTCACTGTAAATTTGCCACCCCCATCAAAACTGGACTTCTCCAATACAACAGAAGTTCACCAGAACTGGTTGAAATTCTAGAGGCAGTGGAATAATTATCAAATTGCTTCAAGACTAAGAGAAGAGCCAATGGAGTTATGACCTGCATAGGAGACGAGGCGCTCGACGCACTCGATGGAATGAGGCTCTCAGATGAGGAGAGAGAAGATCTAGATCAGATAATCAAATCTTTCGATGAGTATTGCATTGGCGAAGTCAATGAGACATTCGAATCGTACAAATTCCACAAGAGGAACCAGAAACAGTACAAAACTATTGATTCTTATGTCACAGAGTTGCGCCAACTGGCAAAACGCTGCAATTTCGTCGAAGAAGATCGAATGATTAGAGACAGGCTTGTCATTGGAATACAAAATGACGACATCAGAGAAAAGCTTCTAGAACAGAAGAAGCTCTCACTGAGTGAAAGTGGAACTTTGGATATCTACAGAGCACAGGAAAAAGCTAAAACACAGCTTCAGGCAATGTCTATATCTACTGAACCACAAGTAAATAAACTCGGAAAACCAACCCAGTACAGAAACAGCCAGAATCACTCAAAATTGAAACCCCACATACCGGCACATAAATGTGGACGATGTGGACGTCAGCACGAGAGGAGAAGACGTCCGGCACAAGAGGCAATTTGCCGTTCTTTCCAGAAGAAAGGGCACTTTTCAAACGTATGTAGGACTCCCAAAACTACTTCCAAGAAACCATACAAGAACAGAGCGAACATTTTGAAAGACGAAGAAAAAGGGTACTTGGGAGCAGTGTTTGGACCAGGACAGCAAAACCAATGGCAAGCTAATGTCACAGTCAATGAAAGGAGTATAGACTTCAAGTTAGACACGGGTGCTGACAAGACGGTTATACCCAAAAGTTGTGTCCCGGCAAACACCAAGATCTGCAGATCCCAAAAGAGACTGTATGGACCATCAGGTGAACAAGTCAGGATTGTTCGAGAATTCCAAGCAGAATTGAAATTGGATACAGGAAATTGTGCCAAACAGAAGATCTATGTGTTGGAAAATCTTCCACAACCGCTACTTGGGAAACCTGCAATAAAAGAACTGGACATGTTGAAAAGAATCAATGTCTTGAAACGCGAATCTGATTTCAAGAAAGAATTTCCAGAATTATTTACTAGCCTTGGTAAGCTAAAGAAAGAATACAAAATCGAAATGAGAGAAAGTGTAATTCCATTTTCAGTGGCAACCCCAAGGAGACTGGCCTTACCTCTTCACAAGAAAGTGGAACAGGAGTTAAAGAGACTCAAAGAAGATGAAATCATCAAGAAGATTGATTCATCAACCCAATGGTGTGCTCCCATCGTGGTGGTCCGGAAGAAAGAGGGCAAGGTTAGGATCTGTGTGGTCCTTTCTAAACTGAACGAGGGAGTGAAGAGAGATTGCTACTTTGCCTACTACAGAGCATCTTTTGGCTCAGTGTCAGGCGCTACAGTTTTCTCTAAGCTTAACTGCAACAGTGGTATTTCATTACGTCCCCCTTTCTGAAGAGTCTCAAGAACTCATGACATTCATCACCCCCTTTGGAAGCTTCGCGTATAGAAGAATGCCTTTCGGGATCCCATCCGGTCCAGAAATTTTTCACAGAGAGATGTCGCACCGTCTTTCTGGAATACCAGGAGTCATATGCAATATCGATGACATTCTCATTAGCGGAATCAGCAAACAAGAGCATGATGCCACAGTTAGAGAGGTGTTGCGAAAGCTGAAAGATGCCGGTGTCACTGTCAACGAGAAATGTATGTTCTTAACAGATAAGATGAAATTTTTGGGATATATATTATCACAGAATGGGATTGAAATTGATCCAGATAAGATCGAGGCCATTACAAATTTGCCTCAACCAGAGAACGTCTCAGACATTAGGCGGCTATTAGGCATAGTAAATCATGTAGGCAAATTTATTGAAAACTTGTCAAGCATGACAGCGCCTCTGAGGGAGCTTCTGAAGAAAGAAAACTGTCCTTGGATCTGGAATGAACAGCATCAACTGGCATTTCAGAAAATAAAAAGAGCGCTGACTGAGACTCCTGTTCTTGCCTACTACGACCCAAACCTTGAGACAAAAGTTTCTGCTAATGCAAGCAAGTCTGGCATAGGAGGGGTACTGTTCCAGAAAAATGGCGAGCATTGGAAAACAGTGCTATATGTGTCAAGGTCTATGAGTGGTACAGAACAAAGGTATACCCAAATAGAGAAAGAAGCACTAGGGATCACATGGGCTTGTGAGAGATTCTCAGATTTCCTGATTGGATTGAAGACATTTCAAATAGAAACAGATCACAAACCACTGAAAACACTCCTTCAGAGGAAAGGACTCGATGACCTCCCTCCTAGAATCCAGAGGTTCAGAATGAGACTAATGCCATTCTCCTACACTGTTTTTCACACTGCAGGAAAGAATGTGCATGCAGCTGAAATTTTGTCCAGAGCTCCCCTGAGAGAAACAAGTGAAAAGGATAGCTTACGAGAGGATGCAGTGAACTCATTTGTCAGAGCAGTCATAGAAAGCTTCCCAGCTTCTAAAACGAAACTTGAAGAGATCAAAATGGAACAGGGCAATGATGAAATTTGTCAGAAAGTTAACAGCTACTGCAAATCTGGATGCTGGCCTGATTACCGCAAGAAAGACCTAAGGCTGAAGTCATTCTGGACTGTGAGACATGAACTTACCGTGGCCCATGGGCTACTCCTGTACAATGCAAGGATGGTGATTCTAACATCGATGCAAACGGAAATCCAACGAAGAATCCATGAGGTCACCAAGGAGTTGTCAAGTCTCGTGTATTTGCCAAGTCTTCAGTGTGGTGGCCAGGAATTTCACACCAGATCGAAGAGGAAGTACGGAAATTCTCTATCTGCGAAAAATACTGATTGCTATCACCTGAGCCCCTGAAACCAACTGTCACGCCAGATTACCCTTGGCAAAGGGTTGGTATGGACCTTTCTGAGTGGAAGGGCCATGATTATTTGTTGATCGTCGATTATTTCTCCCCATGGATAGAGATAGTCCTACTCAGAAAGACAACGTCGTCAACTGTGGTTGAACACTCAAAGTCTATATTTGCCAAGTATGGAATACCAGATATTGTCATAAGTGACAACGGACCCCAGTTTGCTTCATGTGAGTTTGCAAACTTTGCAGAAACATACGGCTTTGAACATAAAACGAGCAGTCCAAAACATCCACAAGGGAACGGCGAGGCTGAAAGAGCTGTACAGACTGTGAAAAATCTTCTTCGAAAAGCAGATGACCCCTAAATTGCCATTCTCAACTACAGAGTAACTCCACTCAAACAAGGACAAAGCCCAGCAGAACTTTTGCAAGGAAGACAGTTGAGAACCAAATTACCAAGTCTGCCATCTCAACTGAAAACTCAGGGCCGGAAGTTGAAGCAGTTTCGTTCTGCTGATAAACATATGAAGAAACAGCAGAAGAACTATTTCGACAGAAGGCATGGCGGTAAAAGACTTCAGAAATTCAAACGAAACGAAACTGTCTGGATTACAGAACCAAAGTTTTAAAAAAGAATCAATCCTCAAACCCTATCAATCAAGAGGAGGAGATGTACATGAGAGGTCTTATCTAGTTGACACTCCAAGAGGGATGAAAAGACGAAATCGATTCCATCTACGCAGACGAAGCCTTTGTCCGTTTGATGAAGGGAAGTCAACACATGTGGCTACATCGCTGATCTCAACTCCAAGAGACAGACTAAGTCAAACAGATGACAGACACCCTCCAGACAATGCTGTAACACACCCATAGTGAGCAACGCAAAAACATTACACAACACTAAGTGGCCGAGAGATTAAACCCCCACAAAAATTAACACTCTAGGGCCGATGGCCTACACACATACATGCTTTTGTGTGTAACAGAAATTGACCTTTGTTAGGATGTGTAGCCATACAGCACTCTGGTCACAACAATTGCAACATACATTAAAGATGAGAAATTTCGCATACATATAAAACGCTTTAGAATGCATTCACAGGTGCATTAGACATGCATCCTATTTCAAAGAATGTTTAAATTTTGAAACATACACATTTAGATGGAATTTCATACTCGTCTACTGAATAATACTTTAATTACAAAAGCCCTACGCAAAGACATTTGATCAGTGGACATTGAATTTGTGAGGCACTGATAAACTGTTTCCCACTTATCGCAAGCTGACCATAAAGTCTCAAGTTCAAGTTCTTGCTTTTATATAACTACAGAAATTCGATGTCTGTTTTTCTGTTTAATCTAATTCTTTGTTTTATTCCTTTAATTTCTTAAAGCATAAAGACTCTGTGGAGTCTATCCTCACTAAAGAATTTAATTGTAATGTGTGTCTTCTGTTCCAAACTCAAGAAAGAGAGATGTGGTATAATCAATTAGCCAACCAGGCATTGTACTGGACATCTACAACTGGTTGTACTACTCGAATAAATCTGGCTTGAGGTTGGCCTGCTGAACACAATGATGGCTGCACGTTTAAATCTGTTCCTTAGTACAGACCGTTCTTTGTAACTAATAGTAAGTAGTTTAAGTTACCCCGAGTGGCCTAAGTAGCCCCGGATGACAGTAAGTAAAACACCACATAGATCACCATGGGTTTCAACTGCAGACTTGCCGAGAAGAGTTGAAAATTTGATCACATCTCAGACATCGTAGCTTGAGAAGGTTGCACCAATGTTTTGCTCAGCCATTTTCCTCAAATTTGCCTTGGACAACGTGCACAAGAACACCAAACTTTACACGTCACAGCTCTATGACCCGTTCACCAATGCACTTGCAATATGGGGTTGAAATCTTTTAGATATGATATCATGAGGTCAGAAATTTTAGTGGCTGTTGGTTGCGTACTTTTGATTTTATGGAGGTGGGAAACTTTATTCTGAGACAGACCTCGTAAATGGGTTGACTTATCAACGTCATGTTCATACTGTGCAGGAATATCTTAGGGGGGTCTTCTGCTTCTTCTTTCTTCATCCTTACTATCGTCATTTTCCCTCCACTTCGTTTGTATGTTTGTCACTTTCTTGTGAACTGCTGTTTCCGGGATGCCTTAATAGTCGAAGTAGACTTTGTGTTGTTGAGGCTAGAGAGGTGAGCAGACTAAGCCTGATTCTCCGTTTGGCCTTCTCTGTTGACATCAACCCCTTGGCGCTCATGTGACCTTATGCAGTTGCGAGCGCCGTAAAACCTTACTAAACAAACAACTAAACAAGTGTTCATGAGAAAATTAACTATCTAATATGCAATTCAATACACGAGTCCCACAAAACTGTATAAGTTCTGAAAACGCATTGGACAAATTATACACAAGTAGCTGATAAAAGCGATAACATGCAAATCGTATTACTGTTCTCCAGGAGATAAGTATTCAATATGAAAAAATAACAAGTGGAAAAACGTAAAGATAGCAAATTCTGTGCCATTTCAAGAAGTATAAAAATGTAATCTATTAAGTCTTGTGTGACTATTTAATATGTTTCTGGAAAGTGATTTTTTTTTAATAAATTATTTTTTGGTTGTATTTGAGGTGCACATTGCTAATAATAACAAATAACCAAAACAGCGGGAAGGAACACGATCAAACCAAAGATATTGGCGAGAGTTTAGTGCACCATTCAATGGAGCTCTATTTGCAGGTTGAGACTGTATAGGCAGTACAGTCTATTTATCTGTTTGTCATGTACACGAAGCCAATTACATTTTCAGCATACTAAATCAAGATCTCTCTGTGTACTAACGCACAGGTTCTTGTTCACTACCATCCTATCTTCTTCCATTACTGATATCTTTGTCTTGAGATATCCCTTAAAAAATCCCCATCTTAGCCCCTGTCGTCTGATTCAAACACTTCAAACAAACGTAACGCCCTCATGGCAGTTCAGCCATTCTTGGCACTGATTTCATTTCGGTTGGAGTCGATTGAAAAGACTAATATTCCTGCGAATTCACCGGTCAAACAGAAAGCATTTACATTTTCTAGTGAAAGCCAGGTAGTCAGTTAGTCTGTTAAAAATGTTTACTACGGAATCCACCCATTACGATTGATACTTTTCCAAGAGACTTTTTTCAAAGTTTAAATAATCGGGACAGAAATATATGAATAAACAGTCTTATTACGATCGGTGGGCCGAAAAATCGGCCCCGTCTCAGAGGAAGGGTTGAAAAACGTTCAAACCGAGTTTTCTTTTTTAAGGTGTTATTTGTCGTTTAATGCCATTGGCAACTATGTGAATACTATCTCATCACTTGAAAGTCTAAATATCAGGAAAGAAAACTAAAACATTTATCAGGGAAAACAGTTTCCTTATAAGAAATAGACCCCTCCCCCTTTTAAACACACATAAGACAGCTGTCAAAGAGGTAATAGAAGTCTTACCAATAATACTAATAACAAGTGGCTGGCTTCTATGTGATTCTCCCTTGTCGTTGGTCACGGTACAGGAGTACTCCCCTGACCAACCAGATGGTAGCTGTTGTATGACGTGAGTGAACAGAATCTTCCCTCCATCATCCAGTGATGGTTCTGTTTCGGTTCCGATGTGCAGCCCGTCACGAAAAAAGCGAGCTTGCGTGGACGTGGAACTGTCAGATATGCAGTGAAGGTCAAGGTAATCGCCAACCGCAAGAGGCGTATGTTGGTAAGTGAAGACATCCGGGGTAGACGCTCTGTCGCCAACTGAAAATTTGTCAAATACTCTGCTTTTATCTCTTTCTAAAAATGCCTAAACCACTTAACTTGCTCAGGAAGAGAGAGAGAGAGAGGGGGGGGGGGGGTTGAAGAAATGAAAGTAGGAAATAGATAGGGAAAAAGTAGAGACATCAACAGTTTGGAGCAGGGACGAAACGTCTACGTAATCAAATCTGGTAACATCAGCGCAGTCAGAATCACCAATAGACATAGACCTTATAATTCTAAAAAGATGATCATGGAAAATTACCAATGAACTGTAGGACAATATTCACTGACACCCCCCCTCCCCTCCCCTGAAAAAAAATCCCTTTTAAGCCACTCTCCTAAGTAAGCACAAGCACTGATTATACCCTGGCAATCAGACTGGTCAAGTTTACCTAAAGAGGTAAGGGGGAAAAAACTTCTATAATAAGCTAGTGGCTGCTGTGAGTGTTTGTAATTTGGGTTTTTTGTTTTGTCCGACTTTATACCGCCCAATTATCAGGTCATGTCAGGAGTATAAAATAATGGCATCAACCTCTGGCCACAAAAGCAATATCAAGACAGCCAAATTTGAAACCAAACGACAGTAATTTGATAATACTGCCATCTCGGCTTTTTCGTCTTCTTTCTTTTTGCTCGCATTTTTAATTCAAATTTGCTATGAAAAAAGCATATTCAGACCAATAGTCCTGTCGCAGGTTTAAGAGTTATGTTTGCGGTTATTCCATAGTAGGAATGAAATATTTAAATTATTTTGGCGCGTTTACCCATGATTTCGGGATTTGTTTTCATTCACAACTTAGTGATGCCGTCTCCACTAGGAAGTGAGCCGTTATTACATATGTTCCTATTGTGGGGAATCATTTTGCGTGCGGCTCTATCTCTATTTCAGTCTTTGTTTCACTTTGATCTACCCTGTCAAATAAGTCAGCCTTCGTCCACGGTTTGGGTAAATAGTGGAAAAGTCGTGTGCTATCAGTTTGGAGACAAATGCAGTGGGAATATTGAGCTTGCAAACCTCAGGGTAAAAATAATAGTAAATCCAGACTTGAAAAAACGTCAATGCAATCCCATCACAGCCTGGTGGACTAGTGAGTGTCGACGGAATAGTTCACTTTTAATACGACCTTTTTCCTGTGTAGTGCGCCTTTTGGCACTGAGGAAAACACACCCACACCCACACACCCACACACCCACACACACACACACACACACACACACACACACACACACACACACACACACACACACACACACACACACACACACACACTCTTGCTCAGAAAAAAACACCCCCCCCCCCCCCACACACACACACATACACACAGATATCTTACACGTGAGTATGAACGTTTTGCTGTTAGAAACGACCCCCTGCATATCTTTACTACTGCACTTGTAATGACCCTCGTCCGTGCTGGTCAGGTTCCGCAAGCGAAGATGGCGTGTGGTTTCAGCCATCGTGACGTTATTCTTGTACCAGACCACACTATATCCACTACAGCCAAAGGTTATGTTTGAGCCCATTGACGGGCTGGTCGCCATTTCAGTAGTCATGGCGTGTGGCTCTGCAATAATAAAATATGAAAAGACATTACAGTACTTTATCACCACTATTTATCGTCAGTGCATTGCGCTATCCGCGCATGGAGCATTCAGATACTTTCGATAAAATGTAAATAAATAAAAACTTTTGTATTGTTCTAAAATACGTTTTACACTTTTGATTTTTACAATTTATATTTATGTTGTCACGAATTATTGCTACTAAGTGAACGATGATTTTTAAGACTGTGCTAAGGTCAAATGCCTAAAGACCGGAGTTTTCAAATTTTGTTCCACACGCGGATAGCGAACTGCAATGACGTTATATCATTAGAGGGCTGAATAAGTTACCACCCTGCCAGTGAGGGTCAACCCTGGCTATGTGGATGACTAAACCCCGGCAGAAAGAGGTAGATTCTCGAAAGTATGTCTTTCTATAGTGAGTACTGAACAGGTGGTTATTTCTTTTAAGAGGAATAATTCTACAGAATGACACTATGGCTACCTGACCAAGCTGCAGAAATAATATATTCATATATTATAGTTTTATTTTGTAGCAATTACTACAGACCAGGTACCACACAGTTTGAGCCCTTGGCATAGTGAAAATAATCCCTCCCACTACCTTTTACTAGGAGGATTAAAGAAAGGAAAGAGTGTAGGCTCTGAACACCAAACGGCCCAGATTTTGTAGTATATTATTATTGCTCTTCAACATCAACCCTTTTTGTATTTTTTGTTGGTATGTGTGTATGTGCGCATTTATATTTAAAATTTTGAGTATGTGTTCGTGTGTAAGTGTGTGTGTGTATGTGTGCGCAGGTGTGTGTATGTGTGTGTGCGTCCGTGTGTGTGGATCTCTGTGTGTGTGTGTGTGTGTGTGTGTGTGTGTGTGAGTGTGTATGTGTGTGTGTGTGTTTCTGTATGAGCGCATGAATGCTGGGTTAAAAGGGATATTATTATTAAGGATCGTAATATAAACCCATCACCATGAAGAGGGCAGGGCAAAATACTGCATTACCTTTACGGCGCACCACAAGTGGCCAGCTGGGAAGAGAGTTGCCGAAGCGGTTGGTCACAGTACACGTGTAGCTATGAGGCCCCATACTGTTGGATGTTGGTGGTGGAGGTACTTCGAAAACGCCATGTCGGTCTCCTGTCATGAGTACGACGGCATCCCTGTACAAAGTGTATGTGCCTTCAGTGATGACGTCATCCGTGTTGTCTATGTCGGCGGTGCCTCGGAACTTGGAAAGACATCTAGAAAAAATGTTCAGGTTAAACACAATGTTTTATAAGTGTAGTCTAAAATCAGAGCCCATTACATCTACAAATCGGATCCACTAGATCGGACCAGGACACATCCAGAAGTCTGACTGGCTCGTTGACTCTTATCAAACGTGACTTGAAATGTCGTCAACAATAGTGATGCTGTAGTGAATCGACAGTAAACATTCTCAAATGAGTGTGGAATAGGTCAACGACCTAAGTGATCAAGATTTAGGAGATAAAGCACTAAAAAGACCTGTCCCATTCTTCCGGCTGTCGGTAAATATGTCCCCAGGGGCAAACAACAATAACCATAATAATAATAATAATAACAACAGCAGTAACAATAATAATAATAATAATAATAATAATAATAATAATAATAATAATAATAATAATAATAATAATAATAATAATAATTATGCGATCACAGTTACCGTGAAGTTGTGCGGCTATTTTTGTGGGTAAATAGTTTACTTACCCATAGATATAATCTCAATACTGTACAAGATTCTTTGCTTCGACCCAACATTTTGGGGCCCACCCAGGCTGAGTTGAACACAACATATTATCATCAGCAGACAGACGAAGAAACTTTACCCACTGTGAAGTGGAACTGTTATCTTCTGCATTCAAAAGCAAAGAGTTTAAGGTCACGTGTCCACCAAACAAGAAAACAACCGACCAAACGGAGTCTGCCTCTCTGCAAGTCGGTAGTTGGGACAGTGTGCTGGTTTTTACTTTAGCAGTCTGTTAAGATTCCGTTTGGATATGTCAACAAAAACGACACGACTCATCCCGACAAAAGACAAATCCGTTGAAATTGAAACAACGCATGCAACATTTTTGTCGGGTTGTGTGTTGACTCATCAGTTGTAAGCCATGCCAGAGCTAAAACTAGATCTAGTTCTTACGAAAAACCTAGATCTATATCATATTCGTAACCGGGGCATCATGTATTTATTAGCAATATTTTACTATTATTTTTAATGGTTCATATTCAGTTATTCCCGCCATGCTTTCCTTAACCTTTGAGCTGTTCCCGCATGCCAGAAACGAGCAGACCGAATTTTGCCTCTACCCACAACTTTGGTGGACACGGGGCCTAACTATTACGATTTAGACGCCGGTCCGCGTGGTCTCGGGGTGTACTACAGGCACTGCAGACTCAAGTACATTTCGATCTCCTGTTGAGTCTTGAGTCTTGCGGTAGTAGATCTAAATCTAGATGTAGTTGATGTTGGTGGGGCCAATCCTACTGGTCTTCTGTTAGTTCTTGGTTAGCCGATGTGACTTGTTTCGGCTCCCGTGAGTGAGTGCTTCTTAGTTTACCCGCGGCTTGCCCGAAGTCACGTGAGGTGTCAGTCACGTGACATGTCCTTTTGGCCTAAGTCACAATGACTATTCTAAGATGCGTTCACTCAACATGTCCAAAGGTGCGCTTACACCACATTTATGTTTGTGTTATGTTTGGGGAGGACTCAAGTATGATTGTCCTGTATTTGGCTGATTGTTGCAAAAACGCAGTTTGACCAAAGATAGTACATAACAAGATGGGCCACTCAGCCAAAAAAGTGTCCGCAGGAAGTTCACTCTTTGCTTCAGATGGCGCTGCAGTTTATTTTGAAGCTCTCTTTCGTTTTTCCAGAAGAAGAATAGGAATAGCACCTCCTTGCGTGTGCAGATCGACTGCTGTTCATCAGCAGTTAGAGTTCGATCAGTGTTGAGTTTTAGTTTTTTTTTATTTTAATGACTTCTCGCCTTTCATTTTAAAGTCAAATTAAACGAAGAAAACAATCACCCTTTCCTCCGGAAGAGGTTTTTTGTCAGCGTAACCATTTTAAAAAAGCGTTCTTCCGAAATTTATTCAAAAACTTGCTAGTTTCACTTTGATTTTTTAAACTCAAGTAGGGTAACTCTGTTCGCAAAGGGTGCGCATTTGCGAAGAGGGCGCCACCGAATTTTGAGGACACTTTTTTAATTGGCTCAAAGAGAGAAGTGGCCCCTCTTGTTATGTAGACTCTTTGGTTTGACTGAGACCTACAAAAGACAAAGTTAGATACTGTGGACTTTATCATTAATGGGTAGTCACAAAAATCACTTCATTTAGAGGAATCTGGTTGGGTCATTAGTATTTTCAGCCATTCAGGGGAATGTGTAGAAATGGTAGGAGGGAATTTTGATCTAACTTTAAGACAGCGTTTCAATGTATTTCTGTTTTCACTGTATTGGGCTATGAAAATCTAACACTAAATGCAAATCCTTGTCAGACAGAAGAGATTAACATTCTTTAAAGCTGTATAGAATGTCTTGATTTCAACCTGATTAAAGTATATCTGAGGTATCATGGTGAAATCAGGCGCTCGTCAAAATAATGAAATGGAAGATATCGGCATTTTAGCTAGGGGTTGGGCAATTTAATTTATTTTGGCTTAACGCTTTTCATGTCCTTTTAAAAACGCATTTCTGTGTGAATGTTAACGAAAAACGTTCATTAAAGGCACAAAAAATGTACATTTTCAGTTTCCAAAACTCTTATAAATGCTTTGGAAACCACCAACCTTTGAGAACCATTCTCTCGCCAATTTTACTTCTGAATCCAGGTGACCCTATCTATTTCAATCCAAAAATATATCGACTTCTATTGAAGATTGATGAGTAACTCTTTTATCGAACACAAGACAAACAAGCAGGCTTTGAGATGATTATCCCATAAAATGCTAGCGCGGAAAGAAATGCGAAATCCTGTTTACCTTTGCAAAGGTGATGATCTTCGTTTTCCTTTTTTTTAAATAACAAAACAGGGTGATTTAAACACAAACTGTTTTGCGACATTATGCAAGGATACGTTGGGGATCTCTGTGAATATTCAATTTTAACAGAATACATTTTCAGCTTCCGTTTAATGCATCAGAATGCTCAGTCGGGGTTATGGCCACAAATAGATCGGATAACGGCAATCCATCCCTGGTACAAGGAAGTCACTTGGTTGTTGGTAAAACATAGCAGGATCTGCCTCCAAATCTCCTGGATAGCTACATCAAGTTTCTGCGTTGTTCTCTGCCTTGGTTGTTACCCCTTGCTGCGTCGTTTAAATGCTTAATTAGGTTTTAATCCGTGCTAAGGGCAGCTTGAGGCTGCAGAGTAATGCCATGGTGTTGGAGGAAATGTAACACGGGAAGTGTGCGCACAAGCATCATTTTGCTGGAACCGGAAGTTAACATTTTGTTTGTGTTGAGGGGCCTGAGAACTTCTGCTGTGCAGTGGGTGCATTGATGCCTTGACCTCGACCTTGGCCTTGATTTTGGAAGATCACTGGGGCTACCAAAGAACAGAAAACCTATATGAATTTCTGTTCGCAGACGACCAATGTCTTATTCATCATGACCAATTAAACCTTCAAAATTAGACTACCGAACTCAACAACAGCTGTGAGAAATTCAACATGAAAATAAGCACATCAAAAACAGAGGTTATGAAAGTGAGCCAAAACCATAGTCCCCTGAACATCCATGTCAATAGTAAACAACTGAAACAGGTGACAGAGTTTAAATATCTTGGCAGCACTTTTTCAGAAAACGGGTCCATAGACAGAGAAATAGAAATGCGAACTCAAAAAGCCAACGCTGTAACCTACCAGCTCGCACCCCTCCTATCTCATCTAAACATCTCCATGGACACCAAGACACAGCTTATCACCTCAATATTCGTACCAACATTTTGTTATCAGTGCCAGACCTGGACTTTAAGCAAAACCCATGAAAGCAAAATCACCGCATGCGAAACGAAATGTCTCCGCAAAACCCTTAACATCACTAGACGAGACAGGCAGAGAAATGAAGAAGCAAGAGCAGCTATCGGCACTGAGTTGCATGTCACCAAACCAGCCAGCCTCGAGAGCCTACAACACCAAGCACTCAGGCTATAAAGGAAGAGGAAGGCCACGCAAAAGGTGGATCGAGGGTGTCAAGGAAATCCTAAGAGAACATAACATCACAACTGAAAGAGCTGCGGAGCTGGCCTACCATAGAAAACTTCATCTCCCCTCGATGCTTAACGGCAACAGAGGATGAAAAAGTAAAAATAAAGTAAGTAACTGGTCCTACCTTATGGTTCCACATGATTCCACCCAAGATCATGACGCGATGTGCTCCCCAGCGATTTCTCTCTATGACACAGTAGTCACGATAACGTTTGCCTCCATCTTGATAAACTCTGAGGCCCCTGTTTTTTTGTATATATGGAGCACAGGCATTTGTCCAAAAAATAAGAACCAAAGATCAGTCTCTCAGACGCCTGTTGACATGGTGCTGGGCCCAGCTGAGACACTCTCGGCGATGGTGTGCGTCAAGATCACGGTAAGGTCAACAGCGTCTACGGCCTATCTGACGCAATCGTCGGTTCACTGTATGTCGACTTCTGGCTCTTCCGTGGGTATTCCTTACCAAATATGATGTGCTTCTAGCTGTCTGAAGTCCATTTGAACGATACATCCGACAATGTGCCTGTATGCGAGTGCGTCGGTCACTCAGGATCGATCTGACCTTTTTCGGTCCGCCGTAGAATTCGTGAGCCGAAATGGGTTATCAGTCTGAGGACAGTCTAGATGTGAACACCAAAATGATTAGCGACCACAATTCGACTTTATCCTCCCTCTAAAAAGCCTATTGTTCTTTCTTGAAGTATGCCTCTTAAACGTGGCATTGCCGTTGCAAATGAAGGCAAAACAACAGAACCGATTTTTTACCACGACTCTTATAACCGAGCTCAGGTGAATACTTTTCACCTTTTTTCCACTCATCTAGACCGTGTTCCGGAGGCACCACGTGGCTTTTTCCATGCTGCAAGTAAGGGGCAATAACTCTAGGTGCCGGTGACAAGCAAGTCAGGCGACTTTTGATTCCCGATGAAGCTATGATATACTATCAATGGTGTAAACTTCAGTCTTCTATCATAGATGGTTATTTAGCTGCGGCCAAAATAGTTTTACGTGTTTCTTTTGCTCGCTAGTACAATATATTAAAACTTCATGAGTCCGGGTAAAGCCCTAAAGGAAGACATAAGAGCAAAGAATACATAATTATTGTCATGCCCAAAGCTTCCATCTCCACGAGATGCTATGCTGTACTTCACCTTCCACTAAGAACGCTTTACCGGCACCTGTAGTGAAATAGTTAGGTGCTTCGCTGTCACCCCCCCCCCCCCCCCCCCAGAAGGTGTGAATTCGATTTCAGAGTTGAGAGAATTTTGATCGAGTATCTCCGTCTTTCTTTTGGGACGTTGTATCTCTTTCAGCCTGGTTTGTCCTGACCGGTAGGGTCGAAGCAGTCCGACGGCTAAAATATTTTGAAAAACTGAGTCGATGGTGCGTTAAACACTCAATTAGTCATCATGTTGAAAAATCTTAAAATTCCTAATTACAGTTGAGATACACAACCGACATTTGAATATCAAATTAGAGCGAGTAAACTTTTTGCGTACCCTGATAGTGGGACCGAATTCTACGCTTGTTGTATCCTATATTTTGTACGGTACAACGGTATGTTAATGTTTTGAAACAGTGATGTGTCGATTTTGACTCAAAGTGTGCGTTTTATATACACGTATCAAGGACTACTATACTCAAGGACGTGCATAGTCAAATTCCTGACTTGGCTAGCGAAGGCCATCGAGTCAAACACTCCGGATATTCCCATTCTGACCCAGTGCCTTATCTTTAGCTTTGACTCGTTCGTAGGAATCGGGGACTATTTATCGCCTTTGAAGTAGAATTAATCCTATCTGTAAAATTCGTTGATCTTAATAAAAATGATGCAGAAATGAATCAGATATTGACAGGTGTCAATATTTTAATTTTTGATCAAGATTCCAAACAAAGAAATGTAAGCATAATTATGGACATCATTTATCCGCGTAAGCGCATCCTTCCGGAAAGAAGTGCAGTGATCAATGTTTACGATTCAATGTCAAATGTTGTTCCTCTCCTCATGTTTCTCGGAGTGTTTCTGTTAATTCTGTGGATTATTGTGAATTAATCGGCCCGTCCATGCTCAATGATAGTTTGATTTCACCATGCCGATTATATGTGGGGTTGTAAACTGCAAAGGTAACTACAATAAAGACAATAAATGTCGAGTGTTCAAGGTGCCAAAAGAAGGACTTGAGAGACAAAGATGGCTTTCTGTTTTACCCCCTCGTGAAAACTTCTCTCTAGATCCAGACAAATTCTTTATCTGTGAAAGGCATTGGCCATCAGATTGTCCTGTGATTAAACTACCTGGAGGATACACTCGACCAGTAGATCCGCCGAGTTTATTTGATGTTCCCTCGTCTTGCCTATCAACGCCAAAACCATCCCCTCGTCCACCCAAACAAGAAGATCAGCAACTCCGTCATTTCATGAAAAAAGACAAAATCTGTAGCCTTTCAGAATTTTCTCCAGAAAAGGAACTCCACAAGAAATATGACAATTTAATTCTTTCAAGAACAGAGGACAGATTTGTTTGCCTGTTCATGACTGAGCATTGTGAAGAGTGTGTTTTATCAGTAGTTGTTGAGAATAAACCAACATTGTGCTCCCCTCTTACACTCATCGCATTCAAGATAGGATCCAGAGTTCCCTTGGGAAAAATATTAAATCCAAATAACAGATTGAATTCCTGCACCCAATGTTTTGAGTGTGTGCACGTCGCCCTAAACTATAAAGTTCCTTTGGATGTTGCGCTTGAGAGAGTTGTGGAAGTATTGGAAAAATCACGTTGCACAGAACTTGAAGACCCAAAGGTAAGATCCTAGTATACTGGACCAGTAGTGTAGGATTAAGTTTTAAAAAATAAGAAAAGTAATGTCGATCCTTGCTTTGCAGTACATATAATCCAGTGGTTTATAAAATAAAAAGATTATTCTTTCATTTTCCTACCGACCTAGATCTGGATCTAATCAACAAATTTTGAAGGACTGGAGTAAACTAAGGTAAAGTTAAGATCTTGATTTCTTGTAATTTGTAATTGCCTAGTGGTCCAGTAAACTAGAATCTTTATATTATATTGTTCTTTTATTCAGGAAAAGAAAAGGGAAAGAAAGCTAGACTTTATAATTCATCAGCTGAAACTTTTCACTCACAAACAATTTTCTGTAAGCGATTACTGTTTCGCTATCGAATCGTTTCCCCGCTGCAGTTATGAACAACTAAGAGACATTTTGGTCTTGCCAAGCACAAGAAAAATAAAGTCTGTTGTCGATACAGTCCACTTGTTAAAATGAATTCGAAACAATTGGATTACAGAAAAATCGCAGAGATTGACACTTGATAATATGACTGTAGGATCATTCTCAGATGTAAAAAATCTTTATGAAGTAGAAAAAAACAGCATCCTTAAAACCATGCGATGCCTCTGTCAACCCATCAAAACTGTAACTTCAAAATGTGCAACATGTATTAAGAATTTTCAATGAAAAGGTTATTGTTGGGCTGGCACTGCAAGGGTGTTATGCCACTGCAGAGTTCATTCAGTTTGGCATACTGTAAATGTATCTGCCATGGGACAGGACATTCGTATGAAGGACCCACACAGAGCTGCTCAGGTGTTAGCGTCTGATAGTCTGAACACGTATGCCAAGAAGTTTGAAGAAGCAATGTCAGGACAGGGAGTGTCTCGAAAGGAATGCCTCACCCACGACACCAAGAAAGCTCTGGTACAAACCATGCGTGGACTCAGTGCCGTGACAAAATACTTATTGTCATCAGGATTTCAATATGTGCTGCTGCGTGAGATTAAGAGCGATCGCATTGAAAGCGAATTTTCCGTTTACAGGCAGTCCACCGGGGCCAACGCGTTCATGACAGCAGGAGATGTTATCTCGGCAAGGAAGAAGCGCCTCGCTAGGCATGCAGCATCTTTTCTCGAGAGTATTGATGTCATAGCTGATGATTCCCCATCAGCCTCTGACAAACATCTGTGTTGTGGGCTTTTGGTTGCTGCTGATGGAGAAGCCATTGAGAGTAGCTTCTCAGATGTTACCCTGACAGCCAACAAAGAAAGCAGCTGCTGTGCCTATGTAGCAGGATGGCTGGAGCGAAAATGTATTGATGACATCACCTTCAGCGATGATGAGCCATTCGTCTCCACAAAAGTGAAGAACTTTTTAGAGGAAGTGTCCAGAGACTCCCTTAACACCCCCCATATGTCTACGTATGAACTGACTAGGATTGGACTTTTCTTTATAAGGAAAGCAAAAAATAGAGTTTGTTGTCGTCAGAGACTTGTTGGAATTCTATCAACCATTGGGGAATTTCACGACTTCGACATCGTTCAGTCCAAGAAACTGCTCCGTTATCTCGCAAGTGTTTTACTCCGCGGTCTGCACAATCTAGAGAAGGATCACCAAAAGAATGCAGCCCTGCTACAGACATCCATCAAGAAGGCACGTATGGCGGATTGACTTGGTGAGTAAGCCTAATTCTTGTTGTTGTATTCGTTAACATTTTTTAAATGCTCTTCATACTAATATTTCTGCATGACATAACAAAAATATAGAAATAACATGTATTACTATGCTACAATATTGCGTTCAACAACATTACAACATGTTTTAGCTTTCTCACACTCAATATGAAATGTATCTTGTGCCCAGTGATAAGTTGGACATGTTTATATGATGGCCTTCACTACCCAAGTCAGGAATCCGACGGTGCACGTCCTTGAGTATAGTAGTCCTTGACACGTATCTACATTCTATACCAAGGATAACATGCAAAAAGCCAACAATAACAAACAAACTAAATTGGGTGGGGGGGGGGGGGGACACCAAATCATGTACGAACCGCAAACTGATCATGTCTCCAATCCCAGGCGCGTAGTTTTTCGGGCGAGCGCTTGGGACATTTGAGAGGAAGAACAACTGAGGCTGCAGGGGTACTGTTACTGAGGACGCAAAGTCGTTCCAGGAGGGCATTGTGGGTGAATTCAAGGAGAATGTCAAGCTGCCGCTATGGTTACATTTCATGTCTACTACTCATTATATTATATCAAATAAAATATCGTTATCTCAAATAGATGATTGTTGCTGAAATTGTACCCTGAAAAAAAAGTAAAAGACACTCGTATTATAAGTAAGTCTCTTTTATTTCAAAGTTGCCTTTCATTTGAGCTACTTCTGTTCGATATCATAAGAAGAAGAAGAAGAAGAAGAAGAAGAAGAAGAAGAAGAAGAAGAAGAAGAAGAGGAAGAAGAAGAAGAAGAGGAAGAAGAAGAAGAAGAGGAAGAAGAAGAAGAAGAAGAGGAAGAAGAAGAAGAAGAAGAAGACGAAGATGAAAAAGAAGAATGATAACATCCACGATAATAGTCATGATTGTATGAAAGATAATATTATGATAATATAATATTGTTTAATATGGGATTAATTTCCCTTTTGGAAAATACATTTATTTAAGTAAAGCTATAATATTAATATGTTTCTGAATAAAAGCTTACAGTCGAGAACGAAATTGCCCGACGTCCTGGATCTCGTGTCAGTGCCGTAAATCACAGTACAAGTGTACACACCACTATCGTCTGTCTCAAGGTTGCGGAGGGTGAGTAGTTGTCCAGTTCTGTAGTGAGTATATAAATTAGAAATGTGATATAACAATAAATGTATCATTCTTGACGAACGTTTATGGGAATGAAAACGTTTTTATTGTAAATCATTTGGTACTAAAACCATCTCGACGAAGGGAGCCACTGAATTGCAGTTCGCAGAGCGGAATACCATGTCGGGATGACTTGGGACAAAGTCGAATGTTTAGAACCTGGCCTGAAGAGTGACTTCATATCTCTAAAATGACGTTCGGCCAAATGTGAGGCAGTGTGGTGGAATCAGGCTCTCATCAATTTTTGGGCATATTGAGTTATTGGTATCATCCTAAAGCTTGTTCATTTGTCTTGCTTTCAATGAAAAAATTATCTATCCATCTATAAAAGAAATGGAGATATTTTGGATTGAAGGAGTTGGGGGTCACCTGGTTTAGGGGGTAAAATTAGGGAGAAAATGGCCGCCAAAGCTGGGTAAATTCCAAAGCTGGAGAGTCCATGAAAACTGTAAATTTATATTTGTGTGCCTTTAATCAACGTTTTTCGGTGAAATCCTCAAAGGAATGTTATTGTAAATGGACATAAAAGGTGTTGAGCCAAAAAACAAAAATTTGATAAAAATTTCTAAGCGGGGGAGAAAACTGTGGTTTTCTTCGATTTCATTATTTTGACGAGAGCCTGATTCCACCACGCTGCCTCACATATGTTCCGTTAGCCTCGTGACCTGTGGCAGTCAGCAGTCAACATAACGTCTTGCTTTCGAGAGCAAAAAGGCTGTTGGATTCTGCAACTATGGCCCCAGATTCACAATATGGCAGACTATGGGAAATTTTTTTGTTTGGATATCTCGAAAGTTTTTACATGATTTACCTGTGATCAAAGTGCCGTAAAACTTATACTTAAACTAAAAAGGAGGCTGTGGTGGTGGTTGGTGGGTGGGGTGGGGGTTGTTGTTATCACCAAATGTCAGAATGCTTATTTGCACAACCAAGAGAAAATGAAACGAATCGAATACTTTTTATACTTTTTAAGACTAACTCTAAGTCACCTAGAAGGACATTATGATTTACTTATAGTCTACCTGAGTAGTTTTATTGAATCTTTGGCCCAGGTGATCGAGGCGCTGAGTGTGAGAGTGACTGGGGTGTTGCAGGTTAGGATTATATCGTCACCAACCGCAGCATTGCCAATCGTAGTTGTGATGTAAGGTATCTTGTCGTTTATTGTTCCAACTGAAAAGGAATTACAATACATAAAAATAGAATTAAAACAAAGTTTCAGTTTTACCTATTTGCGTATAGACAATTGGTTATGTCTGTCTATACATTAAATATATAAACACATAATAAAATATTGTAACAATGTTAAGTAATGCACTTTATTCCTCCAATGGAAACAATCATTATTTATAAGTTATTGTATATCGTCACTGTGCAGCTCCTTGTTATAGTTGCTTTTCCTTCTAAGATTATCATACTTTAAACAAGGTCTTATCCCATCAATGACTACGCACAAAAAATACTGCGTCTGTTATAGAAAGGTATTTCTTTAATATAAGATGAAAGTTATTTCATGCTGAGGCTTAATAATTGGCTACACGACTTAGCCAGCTTCAACATGCGTCGAAAAGAAAAACACAAATAAGAACCCTCGCAGAACAAAGACGTCTTTCCAGCATGACGTTATGGCGACCAAGACTGGGCCTCATAGAATGTGGATACCGCGGGAGCACGTAGAAGGTCAAATACGTTCTGAATGGTTGGCTCAAATTTCCTTTTACCCTGCAAAGTTCGGGTCAGTATTTATTGAAATATTATAATTCTGCCTTCTGGACTCCCTGTTTTTACATTTTCTTTCCTAGTTAATTGTGGCCACTAGAAAGGTACTTTCATTGTTGTGCATTCTAAATGGTTGAAAAAAATATTACGTTGTATTGAGATGCTAGGCTTATTTCATAAAATGACGTAGACATAGTATTAGAATTTTTTGGCACAAAGACACAATCTCTAAGTACAAGGACAAGGTGTCTGAAAAATATACACGAAAAGGTATTATTGCATTGCATAAAAGTATATTATCAAGTATGAATGATCAAAAATGCCAATATACATTGTACTTACAGACTATGGATTCGTTTTGAAACGGCCTTAAAATGTATCTCAGAGCCTTCCAATTTTGAGTAATTGAATATGTAATTGTTATGCTCTGTAACATGCATGCATACGACCACGTTTTACGAAGTTGGTCTGGTACTCATTCTTTCTACTGTTTTTTAAAAATCCCATACACCCCAAGTTGCTTCTGACTAATCGTTACCTCAGAATTACAAATACTATCTGCGCAATACCTAGTTTTAAGAAATTTGATGTAAAAATTTCTGAGTTCCACAATATGTCAAGCTTTTCCGAATGCAAATCTTTGAATATCTTGAAAACGACTTCGAATATTCTTACGATTTAGACAGAGCAGACAGAGCATTTGCTTTCTGACTTCATGGTCTTAGGAATTCAGAACGGCCAAAAATGTCAGATAGCACTTTGTAATTCTGAGGTAGTGTATTGTCACTGGTGTTGAATAATCTTAGCGGTGCTGATGTTTTTTTATGGAGGGGGTGTGGATAGAGTCGGTAAAGCGTTTTTAAAAACAAGAAGCTATTTTACGATCATACGCATTAATTCATTAGAAACCTACCTCCAGTTGAGGACACAACTACAGGGCCATTGCTTTCTGACTCCCCGAAACTATTCCTCAAAGTGCACGTGTAGTTTCCATAATATGCCGGGTCGTTGACGTCCATCGGAAGATACATCACTCTGTAGCAACTGTTTCCTATATGAAGCATGTCGTATACCAAAGACTTCAGGACAGGAACTCCATTCTTGTAAAGTCTGGTAATAGTAATAGAGGAACCTCATGACTTAAAATTTGGGGTTTTTGGTTCAGTTTTTTTTTCTTCACACACGACTGACACAATGTCACTATCATTGTCTGCCACGAGTTTGAGCGCCGTTATGCCAGTTCAGGAACGCTTTTATTTTAGAGAAGTATGAAATCATTTTGGTTTTCTTTATTCTACCACAAAGGCTTTTAGAAACGCATCAGCTACTTGAAATATTTTTTTTGCTCTAAACGACTTATATGAGCCATTCGCCGTTATCCTTTTCTTTACTAATTCTTTATAGCTCAACTTCATCCTCTATGCTTGTGTGCCCTTTTGTTTACATTTAAGTCTTTCATGTCTTCTTTTGTATCCCTAGACTTGAGATTATATTTCATTGACTCATCCGGATCTTCCCACTATTTCTCTACCATCTCATTGTTATACTCTGATGTTGATGGATATACTTGAATGACAACGTTGTCAAAAGATTTCCCTTGTAATGTCACTACAGTACCTTTAACTGACACTCACCCGAAATGTTGATGCCCTATGCTGTTGTTTCATTTAATAAAGTCCCCACTCCTGTACAACAACCGGCGTTAGGAAAGAGAGAACCCATGCTGCAAACGTCAAGAACCTCATGATCCAGATCTGAACGCCTCGCTCAGTAGCACTTGGCACCCGATTGCCATCCAGCTTACTTATTTTCTTTATCTCCTCCCATACCATCAGGCAATCTTGTCTCTGGCATCACCAAAACATGTCCAACATATCTCAACCCTCTCTTTTTAGGGTGATGTTTATATCCTGAATTACAACTTTTTCCAATACTTCATTATTTGTAATATTTAATTCACTTTTATAGATAAAATTTTTCGTAAACGTTTTACTTCAAAAGACTTTAATTGTTGGTGAAATGTTCTGTTCATTTTCCATAATGTCTGAACCCTACAATAGGTCCACTAAAACGTTGTTTTTACACATTTTTAGTTTAGTCTTCTCTGAGATGATCTTTGAATTCTAGCTGATGACCACAAAACAAAATCTTGTGGAGCACTTCGAGGTAGCTACCATTCCGCAATAAATCCTAACCAGAGACACCACGGAGTAGGTACCGAAATGTACCACGTCTGGTAGTATCGATACACGTATTCAAAGTCATGATCTGAGTACATATACGGAGATCTAAATTCTGTTTCTGAAAGCCTTCTATTCACGACTTTTTGTACATCTCCTCCAACCTCCACCCCAAAAGCAAAACTTTACAGGAGCGACGAAAAACTGTTTCATTTTTTTAACAACTCTACATTGTACTTACCAATATAATTGTCTTGCTTTCTTAAAACATAAATCAAAAAATGAGTTTCAACTTAATGTTTCTTGAGCAGATGCAACCCATACCACAGATTTTAAAAAACTACAAATAAAAAAAAAATCAAGCTTATGGGCTTAGTACATTTTAACGCTGGCCCACAATATATCATTAATACTTCTCATCGATTGTCAAGTACGCCTTTTGAAAGACCTTTTAAAATGTATTTGTTTAACAATAAACACAGTTTAGACCATTTGGGCGGCGGGCTTCCATCCTGCGTGTCAGGATTAGCCTGAACTGGGAGAGATACAATATCCCAGCAGAAACAGAGATACTCGATTTAAAAAATTGGGGGGGGGGGGGGATTAGATCTATCCCCGTTCGAGAATCAAACTCAGGTTTCCTGCGTGCGTCGGTGAAACGCCTACCCTTGGCCCCGCAGATAGCGGCGCCTTTTTAAGAGTGAGCAAGCAGGGCACAGTACTATCCAAACCTTAAAGCCTGTATCCATTATACAAAATACGGGGGATCAAGGACTGGTGATGGGTCTCATTTAAATATTGAGAAATGCTTTAGTGTCTGAAACAACTTCTCCCATCCAGCCAACCGTACCTACCCGTCCTCATTGTCACGGCTCTGGCGAATGGCGAGTTGTTAGCGCCAACAAACCACCCCCCCCCCTCCCCGTTTCCTATAGGGGTAAAAACAACAGGATGGGAGCAGGTATGGCCCCACAAGGTGCAGGAGGCAGAACCCACCGATGCATGGTAGACGCTATGCTCCTCACAAACACACCCCTACTCTCCCTTGAGTGGGTGTCTCATCTGACTAACACATCTACTGCTTTTTATCAGCACACCCTCTGTGGATGAGAAGGTACCAGCCAGTTTGAGAGTGTCTGGGTGCAGGGGATGGACCGAGTGGAATGCCTGACTTGCCTTCTGGCCGTGGACCTCTTAGTAAAGGCACAACGACCCAGGACGTGACGATCCAATGGCTTTACCACTTGGCCGATACCTCATGCAAGAGTAGAAAACTTTAGCCAAAAGCCATTGGTGGCGGGGAATGAGCAACGTGAACCCTACATGAATTACGCGGTCACAGGGCAGTTAGGTCTTTTCAATCTCAGGTAAACCCCATGTACCCTCCTATCCTCAACATGAATGGCCTCTTCTCAGGGTGAGCAGGCATTCCACAGACACACCAGTCCACAATGCCACGACATAAAGAAAGAAACTACATGCGAGTTCGGGCGTCGCCTCGTTAAACAAAGTCCGCGCCAGGCAGCGCAATCACCGGGTTGCTCTGAGCGACAAGTCAGCTACTGGTGATACACATAGAAACAGTACTAAACCAGCACGAAAAAGCTCTCGGCGTGAGAAGGGAGCCAGTGACACCCCCAACCAGAAGAAGAGTTCCCTCAACCTCTTGCAACTCAACATCAGTGGTTTGAGGAACAAGAAGACAGAACTCCTCAAAGTCCTGAAGGACAGGCAGATTCATGTTGCCCTTCTTCAAGAAACCTTACACAATGGTATGGACCTGAACCTCACAGGATACACCAGTTACGCCTGCACATGCACAGAATGCCACGGTGTAGTCCCTTACCTGCTAAACGTTGTTGAGGGAGATGTCATACATTTGTCATCAGCCCAACAGACAGATATCCAGAAGGTCACAATATGGCACATTGGTAAGAGGTACACCCTTTACAATGTTTACTGCCCCAACAGACAACATGCGATTTGTCTGATCTGCAAGCAGCCTGCTATGAGAAAACCATTTGTGCGGGGTGACTTCAAAGACCACTCTCCTGAGTGGGGCTACGTCAACTATAACGGCACAGGCCGAAAGATTGAGGAGCTGTGCGAAACCAGCAACCTATCTGTGTTACAAGATGTCAACTCAACTCCTTCCTTACTTCACAGAGCCCACTTGACTCTCAGCTGGCCTGATCTCACCATCTGCCCATCTGACATTAAAAACTCCTGTCTCATCGAAGTGATTGATGACATAGGAAGTGATTACAGGCCTATCTTCATACAGATCACCTCCCCACCTGCATTGAACCATCCTCGGAGGACTCGATAGAACTTTAAGAAAGCCAACTGGGCAGAATACGAAAAAACCTCGGACGAATTGCTCTCTGGCATAGCAGAAACAGAAATGCTGGTCTTTTTAATGAACAAGTCACCCAAAATATTCTTAAAGCTGCATCTCAGCACATTCTGCAGTTATGCTGAAAAAAATGTCAAGCCCTTTTGGAGTGAAGAAATCTAGACTGCTGAGGCAGAAAGAGAGAAAGCCAGACAGTCATTTGAAAAGTCAATAAACAAAACACACTACAACAAAACTTGCACTCAGATGAAATTGACAGGAGAAAAAAAGCCAAAAAAGAGAAATGGACAATAAACCAGCAAAGATCTTGACCTTTGCCACAATGGGACAAAGGCTTGGTCCCTTGTCAGCAACCTCTCGGGAGAAAGACAAGAAAGCAACTCCAAACCTTTTTTCCTTTCAGGCAGCACCATCACTGAAGACAAGAAGAAAGCCAAACATTTGAACCGGTTTTTCGCCTCTGTAAACAGGTCAGGCAGATTAACCGAGGCTGATAGACTCCTGATAAATAGGGCTAAGCATAAAGAAAAAGCCCCTACTGTGAACAACTCGCTTTTTGAAGAGGATTATAGCATGGTGGGACTCAGTCAGGCCCTCAAAAAGCTAAAGGAAAAGAAAATACCAGGACCAGAAAAAACACACAACGAAATGCTGTGCAGCCTTAGAGCTAAAAGAAAAGAAGT